>NC_044033.1:291214845-291506182 GCF_901765095.1 Microcaecilia unicolor
TGGAAGGGAAGGGAAAGAGAAGAAATGCTGGACATGGATGGAGGGTAGGGAAGAGAGAGGAAGTGAGATGAACATGAATAGAGGGGAGAGAGGAGAAATGGTGGATATGGATGGATAGATGGATGCAGGGCAGGGGAGAGGAGAGGAGAGTTGCTGGGCATGGGTGGATGGAGGGGAGGGCAGGGGAGAGGAGAGTTACTGGACATAGGTGGATGGAGGGGAGGGGAGAGGAAAGTTGCTGGACATGGGTGGATGGAGGGGAGGGGAGAGGAAAGTTGCTGGACATGGGTGGATGGAGGGGAGGGGAGAGTTGCTGGACATGGGTGAATGGAGGGGACGGGAGAGGAGAGTTGCTGGACATGGGTGGATGAAGGAGAGGGCAGGGGAGAGAAGAGGGTTGCTGGACATGGATGGATGAAGGGGAGGGAAAGAGAAATTCTGGATATGGATGAAGGGGAGGGAAGACAGGAAGGAGATGCACATGGATGGAAGGGAAGGGAAAGAGAAGAAATGCTGGACATGGATGGAGGGTAGGGAAGAGAGAGGAAGTGAGATGAACATGAATAGAGGGGAGAGAGGAGAAATGCTGGACATGGATGGAGGACAGGGAAGAGAGAGGAAGTGAAATGAACATGAATGGAGGGGAGAGAGGAGAAATGCTGGACATGGATGGAGGTGGGGAGAGGAAAAATGCTGGACATGGATGGAGGGGAGGGAAGCGAGAGGAAGGAGATGAGATGAGGGAAAAGGAAGAGAGGAGAAAAACTGCACATGGATGGAGAAAATAGGCAGAAGCTGGATCCACTGGACAGTCAAGTCTGCAGAGGACCCAGCTTTTACTTATGGATGTAGGGCAAGAAATGAAGAAGAAAGGAGGAAAGTAAAGAAATAAATGGAAATGAAGCCCTAGAAACAGAGTTAAGAGGACAGATAAAGAGCAGCAGAATCAGATTCTGGGCCAGCATGATCAGAAAAACAAAGTCACCAGACAACAAAGGTAAAAAAAATCATTTTATTTTCATTTTAGTGTTTGGAATATGTCCATTTTGAGAATTTACATCTACTATCATATTTTGCAACGTATAGCAATGTGTTTCTTTCTGTTTTTCTGGTATTGTGCTGCATGCAGAGTCTAACTTCTTAGGATTTCAGGTTAATTTTTGAAGAATTTGAAGAGGGGCTATTTGTTCTGCATGTGTGACTACAAGGCCAAGTGTCTGACTAGGTATCTGTGAGGCGTAGACTAGTGGTTAGTGCAATGGACTTTGATCCTGGGGAACTGAGTTCAATTCCCACTGCAGCTCCCTGTGACTCTGGGCAAGTCATTTAACCCTGCATTGCCCCGGTACAAAACAAGTACCTGAATATATGTAAACCACTTTGAATGTAGTTGCAAAAACCTCAGAAAGGCAGTATATCAAGTCCCATTTCCCTTTCCCCTTTGTTAGGTTCTGAGATTTTGATAACACATTGTTTTTCAGAGTTGGCAAGACTGTCTGTTTTTCTAATTCCTGGTCTGTATGCTAATTTGGTTTGTGTCATTTTGGGTATACTGCAGAGATCTTTTTTTTTCCTGGTAAAGGGCTTCTAAAACAGACATCATATTATGAGAATCAGGTGCCCAACGTTAAAAGTTTATATTTATTTACTTATTTATGGCATTTTATCCCACATTAAACATGAATTAGATTGGAACCTGGGAGCATTTAATTTTTTTTTTCCAGGCGAGAGTAATCCATTGCCCCCCTCCCCAGGCTCTCTCCCCGGCTATAGCCAGCTCTGCAATTTGGGGGGGGGGGGGGGGGGGCGCAAAGGTGGACCGGGGAGAGAGCCTGTTAAACATTTTCCAGCACACCACTGAACTTGGTACTGTGGGAAGAGCACTAACACAGAGGATAAATGATTTGATTGATAAAATCTTACCTTAACACCAGCAGAACCATCACGTCCAGGAGGACCATCAGAACCAGGGTTACCCTGTAAGAGATTTTAAGTCACAAATAAGGTCTTTTTAAACAAAGAAAACATGTAGCAATTTACGGACCATCTATTCAGTACATTCTACAATGATTTATAAGGAGGAGTAAGACAGAGCCCTACTTATCCCTGTCCTTAGTGTACGTTATCTCAGAGATTGTTTCAGTATCTGAAGGCCTGAGGGTGAATGTATGCTGCAGAGGTACCACCTACCCTTGGTATCCTGTGATATATTAGGTAGCTTCATCTATTTGGACAACCACGGGTAGAGATATGGAGATTTGATGGTATCATGTACTAGTATGAAAATCCCTAGTATTGGAGGAATTCTGTCCTTTTGCTCCTTCTCTGCCAACCATCCAGAAGGGTCAAGTCTCAAGCAGGATGAGTGCCTGAATCCCGAGAAGCTAGATCCCTGAGCACCAATGAGGCCTAGTGTGGTCCATTGGCCAGTAGCTACTGGTGTGAAGAAGAAATAGTTTGGGAAAAGAGTTATTCTAGCTTAGATAACATTCTTAAATAGGGTCAGCAATCAAGATCAGAAAGCCTGGGTTATCAGGACAGTGACCCTGGCCACCCTGGCCAGTCAAGGGTGACTGCAGGACTTAATATTTTTAAGACCTTCCTGCTGGCTCAGATAGCTAATGAAAAAAAATGAGAAAAAAACAATCAAAAATTGCCAAATAAAAAAGCTTTTAGTTTTTTTACACAGTTGCATATAACCAGCTTCAGATTGAACAGATAAAGGAAGCACATTCCAGATTGTAATGGCTCGGAAAGAGAACATAGCCTCAAAATGACGTTTCAAACGAACACCGTTAAATGCAGGAAGTTTTAATATGAACTTTTCTCATAATCTTGAAGAAAAAAGAAAAAGATTTTTAAAAACCCATAAAATTAACAACTCAGAGGTATTACCATATAACACATGGAAAATCATACAGATTTTAAAATAATATATGCCCTTAAAGAAATCCAATGTAATTTTCTAGCATATTGAGAAACACCGTGATACTTTTTCAGGCGAAAAACCAGATGTACTGCTGTGTTTTGAATCATCTGTAATTTATTTAAAAGTTTAGCACTCAGCCCCAAGTAGATAGAATTGCAATAGTCCAAATAGGACAAGACCAACATTTGGACCAATACATTGAAAGTTTCAGCCCTGTTTGGCTGATTCAATATAATTCAGCAGAGCACTGAATAGGAGCAACAACAACAATCAACACTGTGATGAAAATTAAGCTCTGTAAACTGCAGTCCTGTCACTATAATCTATGGACAATGACTACAAAAACTGGACAAAAACGAAATGTATTCCATCAGCAATACCTACAAAGAATTCTTGGTGTCACTTATCATGACCACACTGCTAATGAGATCCTGAGAAAAGTGATCAATGGAGTCTTCAAGATACTGTAGCTGAAGGAAGAGTCCTGCAGGATGGACATATTCTAAGGCTGTTTAATTATTTGCATCCCAAAATTGCAATGAAATGGACACTTAACATGTGGGAAGAGAAAGAAAGGAAGACCAAAAAAAAAAAGAACTTTTAAAGAAGATCTTCAGTACCTTGATACCAACTAGGAAAATACGGAAACTGCTGTGGCTAATCAAACACACTGGACTGCACCTCCTGCTCAATGTACCTAGGTGCACAGGCGGACCTAAGTTTAAGGAAAGAATATAAGGACAATTTTGTGTAGGGTGTGTAGACAGGATTTGCAATATCCACACCAGGACATGCACAGTCTCTTGGGTATTTTACAAAAAGCTCATCTAAGGCTTCTAAAATTAATGTCTTTGTTTTTATTCAGCAAAAATCATGCTTCGTTAGCGTGCTTAAAGACTGATCCAGTGAGGAGAGAAAAAAATGTGTCCACAGTCCTCAATTCTCCCTCTCTCTCCATCCAAAACAATCCCAAGAGTAAGAGGAAAATCACCTGTATTTAACCCTCTGGAAAGAAGCTTAGTTCCTTACAGATGTGTACATATTGCTTTGCTCTTTTAACCTGAACTTTTATCCTCAGTTTCTTTTTGGGCATACTTGAACTGAAAATTGCTTTTTAATTAAGCAATAAGAAAACAATTACAACAATAAAAAAAAAACTGGAAAGGAGACCCTGGAACAAGGATTCATAGGATAAGGGAGAAAGAGGGTAGACTCAGAAGTAATCTAAGGAAACATTTCTTTACAGCAAGAGTGGTGGGTCTGAGGGAGAGGAAAGGATTGTAGAACTGAACAATTGGTATGTAGAGAATGACACGGGGACGGGGACCCATGGTAACAGCAGGGATGGGGATGGGGACAGAGCCCATGGTGATGGAGGCAAATTTTGTCTACTTTGAAGTCTGTTAATGAACTAGACTGTTATTTATGTTTGAGTAAAGCAATATTTTGATTTTTTGGAAAAACAAGCAAACGTGCTGGCCACACTAGCAAAATTTGAATGGGGAATCCTGTACATTCCTGCTACCAGCACATCTTCTATTGCAGGAAGGACTGTGGAAGACAGGAGAGCTAGACTGAATCCTGAGACTGTTGATTACTTATTCATCCACAGATTAAATAAATCATCAATGCTTCATAGGGCATATTTCTCCCCTGCTAGGGAATACAGAACAGGTTGTATTTTGTACCCCTGGACAATTTAACAGGGTGGATTAGGATTCCTTAGGGTAGTAGAAGTCAGCTATTTTTGGGGTTGGAAGGCTAGAGGGTGGTGGGTGGGTGGGCTATTATAGTTGTTCGTTGTTATTATTGTTTTCTATTTGTGACCCTAATTCTTACAGACCCAGACGCTACCAATTCCGGACCTGGATCCCATTGTGATTAGGCGAACGATCTCGCCTGAAAACGGGATAGTGAGAGGTCCAAACCCAAACCCAAGAACATCCTGAATTCCCAATTGAGCCGAAAGAGGGTTGCCCAGTGAATCAGCTGTTGACAGCGGCCTCCAATCACTGCCCAATTCTCAACGCCGTGGAACCTGTACCTGGGCTCCTCATATTGATTCAGGTACACGTGGACATCTATGATTGCGCTGTTCAGCGGCCCGGCCCGACGAACACCTGATTTTTTACCCACCTATATCGTCTCTCATAGTCGATAGAGCGATCAGTAAGACTGAAGCGGAAACACAGGCAGAGAGTCTATTTGTAGTGTTTTAGGCAGCAAAGACCTTGATCGCTGCATCTCGATCAAAGAAAAAAAAAACGATTCTGAGGCGACCCTGGAATTGGCTGGCCGACCGAGTAGTTCAGATTCCTAGTACAGCGCCCAAGGCCACGGATTACAGTGGTTGGGGGCCCTTCATGCCTGTTGTGCGGGTCTTAGTCTGTACCCGACTTCTGAGACATCAGCTGACATTTTATAGAACTTGAAGGTTCTGAGACCCGATTCCAGTCTACTGGTACTTCAGTCCCTCCGGATGACCAATGTTCTCTCTCCAGTCCAACAATCGACCATCAGGGAGCTTGTGAGCCAACATCATCGGTAGATAAGCACACTTATCTAAGGGAAGCTGCATTGGCCGCATTCCTGTTCCAGCCTGTGCCCTCTGGTCAGCCTGCTTCATCTGTTCCAGCCTGCATCCTCTGCTCAACCTGCATCATCTGTTCCAGACTGCTTTATCTGCTCCAGCCTGCATCCCTATTCCAACCCCCGTCGCTATCCCAGCCTGCGTTCTCTGCACAGCCTGCATCATCTGTTCCAACCTGCTTCATCTGCGCCAGCTTGCATCCCTGTTCTAGCCCACGTCCCTACCCCAGCCTGCATTCTCTGCTCAACCTACTTCATCTGTTCCAGCCTGCATCCTTGTTCCAGCCTGCGTCATCTGCTCAGCCTACATCATCTGTTCCAGCCTGCATCCCTGTTCCAGCCTGCGTCCTTAGCTCAGCCTGCATCCCTGTTCCAGCCTGCGTCACCTGCTCAGCCTGCATCATCTGTTCCAGCCTGCGTCCTTTGCTCAGCCTGCATCATCTGCTCCTGCCTGCATCACCTGCTCCAGCCCACATCCCTATTCCAGCCTGCATCCTCTGCTCACCCTGCATCATTTGTTCCAGCCTGCATCCTCTCCTCCAGCCTCCATCACCTGCTCCCACCTGCATCATCTTCTGTTCCAGCCTGCATCACCTGCCACAGCCTGCATCATCTGCTCCAGCCTCCATCCTCTCCTCCAGCCTGCATCATCTGCTCATCTGCCCTGCTGCCCCTTGCCACACCTTTTCATGACTGTTACTTAGCACTTGGGACTGCCTGAGTCACTACATATGGCTCCACTTTCCAATCTCATCTCTATTCCTCTCCTCCCTCCCTCTTCTCTGCCCTTCTCATGCGCCCTATGGAATGCCCGCTCCATCTGCAACAAACTTTCTTATATCCATGACCTTTTTCTCTCTCGTAGCCTCCATCTGCTCACCATAACTGAGACTTGGCTCTGCCCTGAAGACTCTGCTTCAGTCGCAGCCCTGTGCCATGGTGGTTATCTCTTCTCCCATACTCCTCGCACTATTGGCCGCGGTGGTGGTGTTGGTCTATTACTCTCGTCCTCTTCCAAATTTCAATCTCTTCTGCCACCTCAGTCTCTCAGTTTCTCTTCTTTTGAAGTCCACTCCGTCCACCTATTCACTCCTTTGCCTCTTCGAATAGCAGTTATTTATCGTCCCCCTGATAAATCCCTTTCATCCTTTCTCAGCGACTTTGATGCTTGGCTTTCCTTCTTTCATGATCCTTCCTCCCCCTCCCTCATCCTTGGCGACTTTAACATTCATGCCAATGATCCCTCCAACTCTTAAGTCTCCCAGTTCCTCACCTTAACATCCTCCAATCTTAAACTTTGCTCCACTTCCCCTACCCACCAAAATGGTCACTTATCTTCTCCTATAACTGCTCTCCCTCCAATTCCCTTACCTCAAATCTTCCCCTCTCTGACCATCTAATAACCTTCACTCTTAAACTTCCTCCTGCCCAATCATGTCCAATCTTAACCAATTTATCTAGAAATCTCCAGGCCATTGACCCTACTTTCCTCCTTTCCTGAGGTCACTGATGAAGAAACATCACATCTTCTCTCCTCCTCAAAACGAACTGTTTCTCTGATCCCATTCCTACCCACCTTCTTAACACTATCTCTCCTACTCTCACCCCTTTTATCTGTCATATCCTCAATCTCTCTCCACTGTGACCGTTCCTGATGCCTTCAAACATGCTGTGGTCACACCGCTCCTGAAGAAGCCTTCGCTTGACCCTACCTGTCCTTCCAACTATCGACCCATCTCCCTCCTCCCCTTCCTTTCCAAGTTACTTGAACGCGCCGTTCACCGCCGCTGTCTTGACTTTCTCTCATCTCATCCTGTTCTTGACCCACTCCAATCTGGTTTTCGCCCTCTTCATTCTACTGAAACTGCACTTGCAAAAGTTTCCAACGACCTGTTCCTAGCCAAATCCAAAGGTCTCTATTCTATCCTCATCCTTCTCGATCTATCCGCCGCTTTTGACACTGTTGATCACAGCCTACTTCTTGATACGCTGTCTTCATTTGGATTCCAGGGCTCTGTTCTTTCCTGGTTCTCCTCTTACCTCTCACATCACACCTTTAGTGTACACTCTGGTGGATCCTCTTCCACTTCTATCCCTCTACCAATCGGTGTACCTCAGGGCTCTGTTCTTGGTCCTCCATCTACACTTCTTTCCTTGGCTATCTGATATCATCTCATGGCTTTCAATGCCATCTCTATGCTGATGACTCCCAGATTTACCTCTCTACCCCTGAAATCTCAACTAGCATCCAGACCAAGGTTTCAGCCTGCCTATCTGATATAGCTGCCTGGATGTCCCAACGTCATCTAAAACTTAACATGGCCAAAACCGAGCTTCTCATCTTTCCCCCTAAACCTACCTCTCCTCTCCCCTCTTTCTCTATTTCTGTGGATGGCACTCTCATTCTCCCTGTCTCATCAGCTCGTAACCTTGGGGTCATCTTTGACTCCTCTCTCTCCGTCTCTGCTCATATTCAACAGATTGCAAAAACCTGTTGTTTCTTTCTCTATAACATTAGCAAAATCCATCTCTTCATCTCTGAGCACTCTACTAGAACCCTTGTCCACACTCCTATCTCCTCTCGTCTTGATTATTGTAACCTGCTTCTCACCGGCCTCCATCTTGGCCATCTCTCTCCTCTTCAATCAGTCCAAAACTCTGCTGCGTGACTCATTTTCCGCCAAAGTCGCTATGCTCACATTAGCCCCCTCCTTAAATCACTTCATTGGCTCCCCCTCCTTAAATCACTTCATTGGCTCCCTATCCATTTCTGTATTCAGTTCAAGCTTCTCTTATTGACCTATAAGTGTATTCACTCTGCCACTCCCCAGTACCTCTCCACTCTTGTCTCTCCCTACGCCCCCCCTCGGGTACTCCGTTCTGTAGATAAATCTCTCTTATCCGTCTCCTTCTCCTCTACTGCTAATGCTAGACTCCGTTCCTTTTGTCTTGCTGCACCTCACGCCTGGAATAGACTTCCCGAGCCTGTGCGTCTAGCCCCGTCTTTGGCCGTTTTCAAGTCCAAACTTAAAGCCCACCTCTTTACCACTGCTTTTGACTCCTAACCACTACTCACTTGCCCTGTCCTTTAACCTCTCCTATTTATTCCCGTACCCTTAATTGTTCTGTCTGTTTACCTGTCTTATCTAGATTGTAAGCTCTTTGAGCAGGGACTGTCTCTTTTTGTGTATGGTGTACAGCGCTGCGTATGCCTCGTAGCACTATAGAAATGATAAATAGTAGTAGTAGTAGTAGTAGTGATTTATAAACAGCTGAACAGCATATTGTTCCTTTTTATACTTTAACAAAAGATTAAAATATAACATCATAAATGTTCGAGGCTTCTACAGATGAGGACAGAGCCCACAGGGATGGGGCAAGGACAGGGACATAACCTGCGTGGATGGAGCGGGGACACAGGCAGGGACCACGGGAGGACAGGACAGGGACAGAACCTGCAGGGATGGAGACAGAACCCACTGGAACGGGGTGGGGATGGGGACAAACTTTGTCCCTGTGCCATTCTCTATTGGTATGGATAGGCAGAACGTATAGGCAAGTGGACTTTTTCTACCACTATATCCTGTATTTCTTTTTTTTTTAATTTGAAAAGAGGTCTTTTATTGTCAAAATGTCAAGTAAAACAACAAGCATCAAAAACAACATAAGGCAGAAATCACACAAAGGCAACCGCATTACAATTCAAAAGCCTTAAAACCTCCCATGTTTTATTTGAAAGTAAATACCCAGAAAACAACAAAACAAAAAGGTGTGGGGGGGGGGGGGGGGTGAGCCAGGGCTACATGTGGATTTGTAAAGGACACAAAAGGATAAAACCTGGCCATGTTTTGTATTTCTAAATTTAGTTTTGGTTGTGCATGTGCACATCTGAGTTCTGATCCAGAATGCTCAGGGAGAAGTAGCCCAGCACCAAGGGCAATGCGTTGAAACATGTCAAGGAATCCACCCTCAAATCAGTCCATGGCAACATATCTGTTAACACAAGGTATAGCCAAAGCACACTTGGGACAAAGCCATTTAACCTCAGTATGATGGGTGAGTCATGACACTGAACGTAAGTAGCTATTCGAAAATGTGCTTGTTGTGAGCAACAGACAAAGTTCCAAAACAAGTCTCAGAAGAAAAACCCTTGAAATGAACTATGTGACTGAGGCAGAAACTTGTTTCTGATTGTATAACGCTGAGCCTGTTGTTCTTGCCATCTTGTGACCAATATGCTTCATCAGCAAAGTGTGTTTATTTGATTTGATAACTACGTCACCCAATGCCAAGGGCATCCACTGAGATAGTCAGAGAATCAAAGCTGGAATCAATTCATGCCACCATCTCACCCAATGTCATAGATATCACCTGAGATACCCAGGAAATTAAAGCTGATATCAATGTGGAGGCAGAACTCATAGTCCCCAGGGAGGGAGGGAGGAAATTCCAGCCATAGCAACATCTAGTGGCTAGACTCAGGGTGAATATGTAATGAGTTTAGATTCAAATCCTGCTGCTGCTGCTTCTTCTTGTGATTTTGGACAAGTCACTTAATCTTCCTTCTGATACAAGCCTAGACTGTGAGTCCTGCAAGGATAGGGAAATGTACCTGAATGTAATTCACCTTGAGCTACTACAGAAAAGGGTGTGAGCCAGGGGCGTAGCTACGTGGGGCCACAGGGGCCTGGGCCCCTGTAGATTTACCCCTGGACCCCCCTGCCAACGACCCTCTCGACCCCCCCTCCCGCCACCAACAACCCTTCATCGCCAACCCGCCGTTGCCTACCTTTGCTGGCGGCAGACCCCAACCCCTGCCAGACGAGGTCCTCTTCTTCCGAATCCCACGCAAGGCTTAGTTCTAGTCTGATGTCCTGCACGTTGTACGTGCAGGATGTCAGACTCACAGAAACAGAACAAAGACTTGCCCCCTCACCTTGGGATCTGGACCCCCCTCCCGCCAAAGTCTGGCTACGCCCCTGGAGTGAGCTAAATCCAAATATACTCAAATAAACAGCTGTGGTCTATGGCCTTTAGTTGGGGACCGTTACTGTGCTGGCAGGGTTAGATGTGAAGCATGCAAGAAAATGTTAGACTATGTCATGGGCAAAATCCCTGGGTAGCTGTGAATATAGGTCTGTGGTGTTGTATCAACCAATTAGATCAAATGCCTCAAAGCAACCCAAGGTAATGCCTCTCTGAGTGAGCCGTTTTCAGGACTTTTGAAAAAAATGATAAAATAGTTCAACATCAACAAGAAAGGACTTAACAAAAATATATCATAAACCTATCATATTATAAGTCTTATAATTATGGGGTAGATATTTAACTGGCAACAGCGGCAAGGAGTTTTTTAGTCATCACTGGCATTATTCCTGGGTATTCAATCCTGGGCCAAGTGCAGGAACCGGCACTGAATATTCAATTTTATGCAGCCAGCTATATCTTATGCAGTTAATAGTGCGATATTCAGTACTTAAGTGCTTCAGCAAAACCGCGTTAAGGGGCCCTTTTACTATGCAGCAGTAAGCCTACTGCAGGCTTACTGTGTGTGCCAATCCAGAACTACCGCCGGGCTACCACAGTGGCGGTAAGGGCTCCCCATGAAATGGCCATGGCATAAGTGGTTCACTTACAGCATGGCTATTTCTTTTTCCTAAAGATGGACAGCCTTTTACCTGCTGCGGAAAAATGGGGCCTCAGCGCGAATCCAAACCACGCTCTGACGCTAGTACAGACCCCCTTTTACCACAGCTTAGTAAAAGGAGCAATAAGATATAACTGACTTTTATGTGGTTCAATTTTACTGCCTAACTTACGTGGTTAAATGCTGAACATTGACACTTAAGTGCTGATTCTGCCCCCAGACTGCTCACAAATAGCCAACTTTCACTTTAACAGTCTGTGGTGATATTCAGCGGCACCAGCTGGTTACTGAATATCAGCAGATAGCCTCGCACTAGTGATTTAACCAGCGAAGAGCCATTCCTGGCTAGTTAAATCGCTTTGAATCAGGGGCGTAGCCAGACAGCCAATGACCTGCGTCCAAAATAGATGGGCATGGAATTCAGCACGTCCTGGTCCCCCTCCTCTCTGCATTCTGCCTCTCCCCTACCCTCAAACACAAAATATTAAATACCTGAGCTGGTGGGGATCCCCAAACTGCACCAGCTGAAGATTTTCTCCTCCTCGTGCAGCCAGTGTTCTTCCAAACAGCAGCTGGCAGCACTTGACTTGAGCTGACGCCACTGCCAGTAGTCCGTACATGCTCAGTGCTTCTGCATGGGTGAAAACTGAGCATATGCAGCAGGACTGACGTGTGGTGCCAGCTGCCGTTTGGAAGAGCATCGGCTGCCTGAGGAGGAGGAAATCTTTAACTGGTGGGTTTGGGGGATTACCACCAGCCACAGCAAAAATGCCACAATTTTGGGTGGGCCAGAGTCCAAATTGGGTGGGCCACAGCCCACCCATGCCCACCTGTAGCTACGCCACTGCACTGAATATCAACCCCTGTACTGCTTTGTCACCTTCTGATCACCCATCCATCTCTCCATGTTTCCCAACTTCCCCACCCCTATCTTTCCCTTTGTCATTTATCTTTTACTCATAGTCCTGACCTAAGGAAGGTGTTTTTGGATTTCAAAAGCTGGTCAAAAATGTATTAAGTTAGTCTAATAAAAACAACTTCATTTTCTATTATCCCACTATTTTCAGTATTCTGAAGATCAGCTGGAAGGATATGATCTCAAATGAAAGAGATCAAGCACAGCGAGGGTGACAAAGGAAAGAGCAACAGATGATATCCAAACAATTGCCTTTATTGTAACATCCAAGACTCGACATGAGTTGTGTTTCAGCCTAAAAAGGCCTTCCTCAGGAGTCTTCTGTTGGATGTATGATGATACTTAGCTAGGCTTAATGAGATACACATGATGTCTGATATCTTGCTGCTTCCTTCCGAAAAAAAGTTGAATGAACGCTTGGACTCTCCGGAGAAGAAAGCAGCAAGATATCAGACATCACGTGTATTTATTTATTTATTTATATCCCACACTTTCCCACCTATGGGCAGGCTCAATGTGGCTTACATTAGTTCAAAAGGGCTATCATCATAACTCATTAAGCCTAGCTAAGTATCATCATACATCCAACAGAAGGTTCCTGAGGAAGGCCATTTTAGGCCAAAACACGGCTCATGTCGAGTCTCGGATGTTACAATAAAGGCAATTGTTTGAACATCATCTGCTGCTCTTTCCTTTGTCACCCTCGCTGTGCTTGATCTGTTTGCGTGATTGAAATGTTTACTGTTCTTTTGTCTTTTTGCCACCTCAAATTAAAGGGTACATGAGATGGTGGGAAGTGGAAGATTCCTGATAGAAGACCTGGTCACAAGGAAAATTAGGCATCCTGCAGTAGTTTTGGGATAGGCATGCACCAATCCTGCGTGTTTGGAGGAGGAGAGTAGACTTGCCTTGTGCTAATCAGGTAGTGCAGGTAAATTGCCATGTGCTGCCCGATTAGTGTGGGATTAGCACGGGAGGCCATACTGCCTAGTAAATAGGTAGCAGTAACGAGCTCACACACTAATGACCTTACGCATGGCCATTAATGGAAAAATAGCATAGGCCACTTTTTAGTATAGCTTTAAACATTTCTTGATTAGCTTTCGAAGGTTGCCCTTCTTCGTCAGATCGGAAATAAGCAAATGTTGGTAGATGACAGTATATATGAGTGAAACATCAAAGCATTTCAGTGACAGTCTAACAGGATGGGGGTGGATAGATGAGAGACAGGGAGATATGCATGGAGGCAGGAGGGTGCCAGTGCAATACAATTTTCAAAGCAACACAATTTTATGCTTTATAATGGGCTAGAAAACCCAGATCTTTGTTAAGTCTTGTCTGGTGGGTGTCAAAATATTTAATCATTCTGACTTCAAAGGTCTTACGTTCCTGTATTGTTTTAAAGTTCCCTTTCAGGATCCTTACCATAAAACCCTGTCTCTCACCTATCCACCCCCATCCTGTTAGACTGTCACTAAATGCTTTGATGTTTCACTCATATATACTGTCATTGCTTTGAAAATTGTCACCCTCCTGTCTCCATGCAGATCTCCCTGTCTCTCACCTATCCACCCCGATCCTGTTAGACTGTCACTGAAATGCTTTGATGTTTCACCCATATATACTTTCATCTACCAACATTTGCTTATTTTCGATCTGACGAAGAAGGGCAACCTTCGAAAGCTAATCAAGAAATGTATTAAGTTATGTCCAATAAAAAAACCTATCATCTTATTTTCTTCTCCATGTTTTATTTTATTTCTATTGATTACCTTTAAAAGTGGACTAACATGGCTACCACACCTCTCTACTAGTATAGCTTTGTAAAAGTGCCCATAGATTTGCTAGTCATGCTCACAGGTCTGAAAATGTGGGCAATCTATGAAGAAAAGCTGAGCTCAGGGATAAATGGTGCACCAGTTTCACCAAACTTCATATTGAAGATGGCACTTCGTGATAAAGATAAGGCATACTTGAGGTAGGTCATACAACAAGGCAGGAACTTAATATTTTTTTTGTTACATTTGTACCCCGCGCTTTCCCACTCATGGCAGGCTCAATGCAGCTTACATGGGGCAATGGAGGGTTAAGTGACTTGCCCAGAGTCACAAGGAGCTACCTCTGACTGAAGTGGGAATCAAACTCAGTTCCTGAGGACCAAAGTCCACCACCCTAACCACTAGGCCACTCCTCCTCTCACATCTGGACAATACATCTGCATAGATTTCCCATTATAAATATCTTCTCACCTCGCGTCCGGGTTCACCAGATGGACCAGTCAAACCAGGTGGTCCAACAGGGCCAGGGGGACCACGCTCACCTGCAGATCCTGAAGTGCCTTGTTTCCCAGGCTCCCCCTAAAGATAATCAGAGACAAGCATTAAAATCTCAAGACACGAAAGCAAAAACATGCAGACCGTGATAGGTTTTATTGCAGGAGCATAAGAATTATCCAAAATCGATGAAGTACAGGAGCTTTGAGAGCAAAAGCCGACGTGACTAAAATTCAGAAAATTACAGGGACTTCCACTTGAATAATAACCAAAACAAGAAGGTATTTTCTATTGCTAAAAAGAATAGCCTAAGGCTATTAACATGAAGAAATCATTCTGTTTGCTGTGTGGAACTGGAAATTCTAGTAGAGAGACTCAGCATGACTGTAAGGATGGTAAGGACTGTGAGACTTGTCCGCCTGATATTCAAACGAAAATGGTGCTAAAACAGCACTTAGGTGGCTATCCGGCGATACTCAGCACCAGAAAATATCCAGGAATACAGCTGGTGGCAGATATAAAAACGCTGACCACCACACAGGCTGAATATTGGCCAAAGTGTGCCTGCGTTTAAAGACAATACATGAATGCAAGGCACAGTGTGCCTGTGTATAAGGATGATACAGGACAGTGCAGAAAGGTTGTTCATCTAGGCACCTCTAACTGTGAAAAAACAGGTTTGTAAAGCTTTCCTACAGATACAGTACTTACAGATGGGCCAGGAAGACCAGGAAAGCCTCTCTCACCACGTTGTCCTGGCAAACCCACAATACCACGCTGGCCTGCCAAACCTTGAGGACCTGGGGGCCCATCGGGACCCTGTAGGAAGCAAAAAGACAGAATATAAACAAACAAGCTTGGGCTGTGATGTGCAGGCCAGAGTTTTCAATCTGAATGTAACAGTATCAAAGAAATTCAATGACTTACTGGAAATGCTGACCAATTTTCAGCTTAGTACAGTAAAATATCAAATCTGTCTATTCTAAACTTCTTTTCTTTATATTTAACCGTCTGCTTGCAGGCTCTCCCTGTACCATACCATATTGGGCCTGGTGGTCAATCACAGGGAATGCTGGAGCCTCAGGATTAGCACAGAGGCACTGGAGTAACTCTTTCCCAATAATAGACAACTAGGTCATTCTAAAATCCTATTCTGTAACAGGGTGTCTGGTAGGAGCCTATTCTATAAAAGAACATAGGTGCCTAGTACTTTCCATTAACAATACTATCCTAACCAGATCCATAAGTACTTAAAATTTAGGCATAAGAACTTATGCCACCCATGGGCGGGGCATCCCGTATTATCGAAACAAGATGGGCGTCCATCTTTCGTTTCGATAATACAGTTGGGGACGCCCAAATCTCAACATTTAGGTTGACCTTAGAGATGGTCGACCTAAATGTTGAGATGGTCGACCTTAGAGATGGGCGACCTTGGTTTTTGCCCATAATAGAAACTGAGGACACCCATCTCAATCCAAGGCATTTGGTCATGGGAGGAGCCAGCATTCGTAGTGCACTGGTCCCCCTCACATGCCAGGACACCAACTGGGCACCCTAGGGGGCACTGCAGTGGACTTCACAAATTGCTCCCAGGTGCACAGCTCCCTTACCTTCGGTGCTCAGCCTCCAAAACCCATTCCCCACAACTGTACACCACTACCATAGCCCTAAGGGGTGAAGGGGGGCACCTACATGTGGGTACAGTGGGTTTATGGTGGGTTTTGAAGGGCTCACATTTAGCACCACAAGTGTAACAGGTGGGGTGGGATGGGCCTGGGTCCGCCTGCCTGAAGTGCACTGCACCCACTAAAAACTGCTCCAGGGACCTGCATACTGCTGTGATGGAGCTGGGCATGACATTTGAGGCTGGCATAGAGGCTGGCCAAAAATGTTTTTAAATTTTTTTTTTAGGGTGGGAGGGGGTTGGTGACCACTGAGGGAGTAAGGGGAGGTCATCCCCAATTTCCTCCGTTGGTCATCTGGTCAGTTCGGGCACCTTTTCAAGGCTTGGTCGTGAAAAAAAGGGACCAAGTAAAGTCGGCCAAATGCTCGTCAGGAATGCCCTTCTTTTTTCCATTATCGGCCGGAGACGCCCATCTCTTAACCACGCCCCAGTCCCGCCTTCGCTACACTGCCGACATGCCCCTGTGAACTTTGGTCTCCCCTGCGACGGAAAGTAGTTGAGGATGCCCAAAATTGGCTTTTGATTATGCCGATTTGGGCGACCCTGAGAGAAGGACGCCCATTTCCCGATTTGTGTCGAAAGATGGGCGCCCTTCTCTTTCGATTATGCCCCTGATAGTGGTGTAAATGCTTGCACCTAAATATCAATGATGCACACATAATTTTCAGTATTCAGTAAGCTGTGTGCCTAAGCGGGACCCCACTCATGTGTATGCCTCCCTTGCAAATATACGCTATGTTGAGAGGGTATTTGCAGAATAGCGCTGAGGCCAAATTTTGGTATTTATGCACATATGTTCACACATATGTGCATTTGCCATTATTCTACACACGTAGGTAACATGCGCACAACTGTTACCGCCCATGTTATAGAATTGCTCCTTTACTGTATATTAATTCAAAGTGACCAATCCGCACAACAAAGTTTATTTAAATTCAGTGCAATTGATTTATGAGTTCTGGCTTTTCTGCGGGTGGATAGGGTTGTAGAGTTTGTTGGTTGGTATGAATGGCCAGACTGGGTAGGCCATTTACCGCCGGATTCTGTATAGGTCACCCAAAGTTGGATGTCCCAGATCCATGCATAAACTAACTAGCTAATTAGGTGATAAATCAATTTTTGGCATTAATTGGCAGTAATTAGGAGTTACAATCCAACCTGCCCTGTGTCCTATTCTATAAAATGTGTGCCTAATTTTCATGAACAAAAAAAAAGTAGGGAAGGTATGTAAGCTAACCAATTGACCAATGTAGTCCAGAGGTTTACTAACCTGTAGACTCAACAAGGAACCATGTTTCAGCAACAAAATGCCTGCCTCAGGAGTTATCTGATATATATCTGTATATTATATAGTTCTTAATTCTTTAAAAAGCCCAAATACAGCTTTCGTGTGAACCAGAAACTGCCACACTGTTTTGGGATGTTCCTAGAATTTAGGCACAATGTTATGGATTACTGTTTGTGCACCTAACTGCTATTAGTTGGCACCTGTATTTACACCAGCTTTTGGTAGGCATAAATGCTGGTGCCCAAAGTAAAGTGCAAAATGCATGCAATTATGTATAAGTGTGCCTGAAAAGCAAGGTTACATGTATGTTTGTACCTGAAGAGTGAGAGTGCATGCATTTGCACAGGTGTATGTCTGAAAAGTGAGAGCATGCATACGTGTCTGAAGAGCCATAAGTGCACATGTGGATGATTGAACAACAAGAGTACATGCATGTGCTGATGTTTCTGTGTCTCTAGTGGGGACAGTCTTATATAAACAGAATTTCTCTTTTTTTTTTAATTTATAGAAGTCTTTATTAGATGTCAATGTGACAAAGCAAACCAAGAACAATGCACTACATTTCACACCATAACAAGTCTGTAGTGTATACATCAAGATAGCTTACAATAGCAACAAAAAAGGAAAATAACAGCATTATTCCATCATCCAATTTTACTTCAAAATTTAACAGTTTTTAAAGTTTTAAGATCCCTATTCTACTACCCTATGAATCCTTGATCCCCCTTGCCCCCACCCTCCACCCCTGCCACCCCCCCTCCCTCCCACCCTTACAATTCAATCAACCAACTATCCAGAACAAGCATTCAAAAAAGATCTCCACACATTCTCCCACCTTGGCAGGGTTTTCTTTTTAATTGCCGTCAATCGCTCCATCTCACATATATAATGCACTTTTGTAATCCAACCCACCCATGAGGGTACTAGCGGGGATTTCCAACTTCTTGCCAGGTTTATACGAGCTGCCTGGAGGGCCCCTCTCATCATAAACCATTGGTTACCCGTTAATCCCATAGGTCTCTGGCCCAGCAAGAAAATTAAGGGATGCCACTGCACAGATCTGCCCAACCAGGTTTGAAGGCGAAATCGAACTCCCCTCCAGTAAGCTATAGCTTTGGGACAGGACCACCAAAGGTGACCCATCGTCCCGACTCCTCCACAATTTCTCCAGCAACTCGCTGTTACTCTAGGGAACATGTGGTGCAAACGTACCGGAGTAAGGTACCACCTATAAAATACTTTAAGCGAGTTCTCCTTGACAGCCACTGCTATAGAGGATTTCAAGATGGACTTCTCCAATTGCAACCAATCCGCGTCGGGTAAAGTAAAATTCAACTCCTGTTCCCATCGTCTACGGTGCACGTGGGAAGGTTTTTGGTGCGTCCCCAGGTATCCATATAAATAAGTTATCAGTCCACGCGTGCTTCGAGAGTCCACACATAATTCCTCTAAGGGATGAACCTCTCGCCTCCGGCATTTTACATAAGCCGGCTCTCTCAGAAAATGTATCAATTGTCCATAAGCAAATTTATCGCAGGTTTGGAGCCGATAATCCACCATCAATGTCTCAAAGGGCACCAACTTTTCACCTACGTGTAATTGCCCTAGCATTTCCACTCCCAAAGCAGCCCACTTTCGGAAAACCGTGTTCCCCATTCCCGGGCCAAACATGGGGTTGTCAACAATCGGGGCCAGTCCTGACACTGGGGGCCGGCGCTCACGGAACATTCGGTCCCAATAATAAAATGTAGCCTGTATCATAGGCGGAAACCGTTCAACTTGTCCCCTATATTGACTCGGAAGCCACATCAGGTGCCCCAGCCTACGAGAACCGATCAAGTCTTGTTCAAGATGGACCCACAGCTTATGATCTGCCCCTCGGAACCACTCCACTGCCGATCTAGCCTGTGCAGCGCAATAGTACCAATACAGATTAGGCACTCCAAGGCCTCCAGTTCGCTTACTTTTATACAAAAAGGCTCTTGGCAAACGTGGTCGTTTCTGGTGCCAAACAAAACGGATCAGGCTATCCTGGAGCTTAGATATGAATGCCCTGGGAGCACGTAACGGCAGCACCTGAAATAGATACAGCAGGCGAGGCAAGATATTCATTTTAAGCGCAGCTATACGCCCTAACCAGGAAAGGTCCATCGAGTTCCATCTTTCTAAATCCCTCAAGACCTCTTTCTGAAGAGCCGGGTAGTTTACAGCAAACAGGTTTGTTAGGTTCGCTGGAATCTGTACCCCCAAATATCTAATGTCCCGGTCTGTCCACTTAAAAGCAAAAGAGGCCCGTAACGCCTCCAGTCGCTCCTGCGAAATCCCCACCGCCAGTCCAACAGACTTACTCGCGTTGAGTTTATAACCAGATATCCTGGAATAGATCCCTATCTCTTTCATTAAATTTGGAAGGGACACCAATGGATTAGTTAAGGATAAGAGCACGTCATCCGCAAATAAAGCAATCTTGTATTCCTTTTCTCTAACTCGCACACCAGTAATATCAACGTTCTCACGAATGGCAACCGCCAGGGGCTCCATCGCCAGAGCAAACAACAGGGGCGACAGAGGACATCCCTGGCGAGTGCCCCGGCCCAGTTCGAACAACCCCGAGTTACCACCATTTACTCTTACACAGGCCCGTGGTGAAGTATATAATGCTTGGATCCAAGTTCTAAAATAGGGACCAATTCCCACTCTATTCAAAACCTTATCCAGATATCCCCAGTGAACTCGGTCGAAGGCCTTCTCAGCATCCAACCCCAGTAATACCACCGGCAAGGCCCTCGACCGAGCTGCAAATAGCAAGTCCAGCGTTCTACGGATGTTATCCAAGGCCTGTCTGTTTGCCACAAAACCAACCTGGTCAGGGTGCACCAAACTAGGCAACATGGCTCCCAAACGGGTTGCCAAAACCTTTGCCAATATTTTTACATCTGTGTTAAGGATCGAAATGGGGCGGTACGAAGCGCATTCAGTATTGTCT
This sequence comes from Microcaecilia unicolor, assembly GCF_901765095.1. Lineage (NCBI taxonomy): Eukaryota > Metazoa > Chordata > Amphibia > Gymnophiona > Siphonopidae > Microcaecilia > Microcaecilia unicolor. The sequence goes on from NC_044033.1 coordinate 291,235,161, forward strand.
TTTTCTGGCTTTGGTATCACCGCCACCCATGCTTCCATCATTGACTGCGGGAAAGGCGCCCCTTCTCGCACCGAGTTAATAACCAACATCAAATAGGGTGCCAGTTCCCCCCCAAAAAGCTTAAAGAACTCATTAGTAAATCCGTCTAATCCCGGAACCTTCCCCATCGGGAGCGCTTTAATAACACGAATTACTTCCTTCACTGTCACCGGTGCCTCCAACTCTTTCTTCTGTAATTCAGTTAGCTCCGACATACCCAGATCTGCCAAGTATTGATCAATGGCTTCAGTCTGTACAGCAGCATCCTCCTTATAAAGGTTCTCATAGAAAAGGGCAAAACGCTCTCTAATCTTGTCTGAGGTATGCAACATGGCACCCCTCTCATCTTTCATTCTCAAAATATGTCTGTGTGTCCTCATCTTCCTTAACTTAGTGGCCAGCATCCTGCCTGGTTTGTTTGTAAATTCATAATGGACTTGTCGCAAACGTGCATTAACAAACTGCAAGCTCTCTTCATGTAAGGCTGCCAGCTCCAATCGTAAAGCCTGCAGTTTGCGGAAGTCAGCTACCGACCCATAGGCCCTATACCTGTCCTCCAGAGCACTTAACCGCTCCATACACTGGGCTAATTTTACTTTATGGGTTCTAGAGCGCTGACTAGCACATTTAATAAAGTAACCTCTAGATACAGCCTTAAAAGCATCCCACACTGTACCCAACGCTGGCCCTGAGTCCAAGTTAAGGTCAAAGTACTCCGTCAAGACAGAGCGAAAGTTAGTTACAATTTCTGGGTCCTGTAGTAGACAGTTATTAAGAGTCCACCTTCTATCTCGTGTCTCTTCCTTCAATGATGGGATTATTGCCCAAACCGGGGCATGGTCTGAAATTGTAGTGTGTCCTATAAATGATCTCCCCTCCCCCTCTGACAAACCCTTATCCAAGAAAACATAATCCAGTCGGGAGTGAGAGAAGTGCACGTGTGAGTGAAATGTATAATCTCTTCCCCCCGAGTGGTCCAATCTCCATACATCGTACAGTCCCATAACCTTCACAAAATTCCCCAGAGCTTTAGAAATTCTATAGTCATTAGAGGAGGGTGCAGTGGTCTTATCCAACCTAGGTTGCATAGTGGCATTAAAATCTCCCGCCACTATCACCTTGCCCCTAGCAAAGTTATGCAACTCCTTCTGAAGGTGCCGGAAAAATCGCTCCTGACGCTCATTTGGAGCATAGACACTTGCTAGCGTATATTCCTGATTGTCCAGCATAACATGCAGGAATAGAAAACGACCCTCAGCATCCCTCTTGGAGTGCAGAAGTTGCATTTGTACATTTCTGTGGAACATAATAGCTACTCCCCTTTTCTTGACACCTTTAATATCAGAAGCATAGAAGATTTTTGGGTACTGTGAAGAGTTCAGCAAGTGCTCATGCTTTCTATGAAGATGAGTTTCTTGTAAGAATACCACTTGAGGACACATTATTTGTAATTCCTTAAATAAGGAGTGCCTCTTATATGGAGTGTTTAAACCTTTGATATTATATGTAAGTATTTTAAAGTCAACCATCTACCTCAGTGTATGCAGATCGCTCACTGGATAATTAAAGTTTAACTTCTCCTCTGATCCCCTGACTTCCCCCCTATCCCCTCTAGTTCTCCCCCCCGTGTTTGCCCAAACCCACCCACCCAGTCCTCCCCTCCTCCCTGTCAACCCCCCACCAAACAGCGCACTAAGCCACTGTATGGGATAACAGAGGAACAATGACCCCAGAACCGAACTCATACCCCTCAAACCTCCCCACCCCCTCCCCCCTCCTACCTTTAATTTTTTATCTTTACATTATCCTTCTCTTTTCTCATGCATTACAATTTATATTGCAAAACCAGCTCAAGTAAACATTCAACTTTTTCAAAGTCAATTACCCTTTGGCTATAAACAGCCATTGAACTTTTATCAGGTCAGTTCAAGTTACCAGTCTCAAGTTTGGCTTCTCGTTGTATTTTCCACTCTCTGCCACTTTTGGAGCCGTTTCTTAGTAGAGGAGGCCATCGTCACTGGTAAGGACTCCTTACGGGCTAGTCCAGCGTCGTGCAGAAGTTTCCAGGCCGCTCCCACCGAACGACAACGGTGTTGCTCCCCTTTAAGGTCGAAGCAGATCGCAAAGGGAAAGGCCCATCGGTATGCAATTTTCTCTTTTAGCAAAATCTCAAGTACTGGCTTCATTGCTCGCCGTTGGGTTAAGGTAAACAAAGAGAGGTCCTGAAAGATGTAAACGCGAGAGTCCTTATATTGTAGAACCGGATTCTGGCGAGCTTTCTGCCATAGCTGGTCTTTAACTGCATAAGTAGTAAAGCGCACTACAATGTCTCTCGGCTTGTTGTCTTTAGGTTTACCCAGAGCTCTGTGGGCACGTTCTATTCCCAGCGCTTCAGGATCGAAGGTCTTCCCCATGAGTTGCGCACATAGGGCCCTCACCATGACCGAAACATTCTCCTTGTCGCCATTTTCCGGCACGCCCCGAAATCGAAGATTCTGGCGACGTCCGCGGTTCTCAATGTCGTCCAATTTGTACTTCAGGTCCTCTGCTTGTGCAGTTAGGTTAGTCATGTTCACCTCCATGGCCTCTTGCTTGTCTGCGTGCTCCTCGACTCGCTCTTCAAGCGTTTCAACTCTGCCTCCCAATTCTCTCAAGTCAACGCTAAGCGCGTCCACGTGCTCCAGGATCTCGTTTTTAGAGGCGCGAATCTCTGCCCGAATTGCCTCCAAACACTTTGTCAAGTCCAGGGAGGTCTTAGATTTAGCTGCCCGCTCACCTCGTCCCGCTTGTGAGGAGCCCAAGTCCGATCCCGAAGACTCCCGCGCCGCGGGGGAAGCGTGGCGCGATGAGCCCCGTGCCGATTTTCGGACTGCCGCCCGTTCGCTGTCCCGCGGGGTGGCTGCACTTTTCTTATTCATTCCGCACCCCGATCTGCCGGCAAGTCTCCAGGCGTCGAGCAGACGTAGTTTCAAAGGATAATATAGCGATTTTAGCTTTAACAAGGTAGGGAAGCTCGGGAGCTAGTAGCTTAAGCGGCCATTCAGCTCCGTGACGTCACTTCCTCCCAAACAGAATTTCTCTTTGCTAATTTGGGCTGATACAATTATACCTGTGTGTAGGGTTACCATATGTTCGGTTTTACCTGAACACATCCTCTTTTTGAGGACACTGCGGGGCATCAGGGCAAGTTTTGTCAGCCTGCCTGTTTGTCCGGATTTGTGGACAAATGGACAGGCTGGCGGGTGGATGGGCAGGTGGGTCTCAGGGTGTCCTATCCTCCCCTCCCCTCCTTTACCTTATTATTGTGCCCTGGTGGTCTAGTGGCCTCTTCGGGGGGGAAATAAAAGAGCCCTCTCTTTCCTGCCCGGCGTGACTGCTGACCTGTCTCACTCCCAGCACCACTTCAAAATGGCTGCCGAGAGTTCAAGCAGTGGTCTCGCGAGACTTCAGCAAAAGTCTTGCAAGGTCACTGCTTGAACTCTCGGCAGCCATTTTGAAGCGGTGCCAGGAGCAAGCAAGACAGGTCAGTAGCCATGTCAAGCAAGAAAGAGGGGGCTTTTTCCTGCCCCGAAGAGGCCACTAGACAACCAGGGCATGAAAATAAGGTACAGGAGGGGTGGGGAGGGGTAGTGGATGGAGTCATGTGGGTGGAGGGAGGCTGGAAAAATGGGGGAAGAGAGAGGGAATCTGGCTTTCTTGGGGGGAGGGTCAAAGTGACAGGGGGTTAGGACGGGGTATGATGGGGCGGGGGTGTGAGAGGGACATGGTGGGGAGTGACAGGAGCAGGGCGGGTGATATTATGTGTCCTCTTTTTTCTTAGGGCAAATATGGTAACCCTACCTGTGTGCACACTAAGTAAGGGGGGGTCAGTCTGGGGAGTTTATCCAGCTAACTATTAAGTTACCTGGGCAAATTTCTTAAAAAATTTCCCAATACTGCTTCCACTTTGCCCACATCCTTTCAGAAGCACCAAAGAAAACTAAATATCATTTTCTTTTGCTTCTTCCATTTGTGAAGCTTTGTTGACATGTAAAACTTTGCAGTTTTATACATCTCTCATAAATCTCACTCTTTGTGGCAGTCCAGAGGCATTGGAGGAAGAAAATGACTTGTCCATCTTCTCTGGACTTCAGCCCACTACTGCAGGGCTGCCAAGATACCCAGTTCCAGAAGGAAAACTGTTTGGCCAGTCTTGATTTTGAACTTACATTCCAATTCGGTATGCTATTTGTAGTCCCTGATTCTACACACTGAAATCAGTGCCACTAAGACAGGGTTGTCAGAAATCCAGGACCAGCCTAAAATCTCCTTCCTGGAACTGGGTAACATGGCAGCTTTCCAACTCTAACCATTAAGCCACTCCATTCAAAGCATGTGGCCTAGTGTCCATGTTCACTCACAAACTATTACTGCCACCACACCACAACTAGGTTCTGCACTTTTCTCTGCTGTTTCTGGAGAGATGAAATGTGCAGGTGGGAGGCGCTGATGAGAGAAGAAGTAAATTGTGGGGGTCCTTGGTAAGAGGGCCCATAACTGTATGTTTGCCTAGGTCCCAATATAGTGTCAATTCAACCCTGGAGATACTCACAGCAGTACCATCATCTCCAGGTTCACCCTTCTCACCAGGGGGCCCTGCAGGTCCCTGCAAACCAGGGTCCCCAGAACGGCCAGGAGGACCAGCATCGCCACGAACCCCCTTGGGGCCATCTTTTCCAGCACCACCTGGTGGACCAGGTGGCCCAGGGTTTCCCTGCAAGAGAAGTATTAGGTTTAAAAAAAATAAACTGTCAGAAACAACCACAAGCTGTCTTTGTCAGGCTTTTAATCATGTATATTGCCACGAGACAACTCCATACCATCAAGGATGAGATGGTTTGCAGTTCCAATACTTCTAAGACAAGCAGGAATCACAAATCCTTATGTAATGGAGATAAAACCGGGATTGCCTCAGCCTGGCCCTTATGACATCTGGTCACCTTAATAATATCCCAATAACCACACACCTGTCTCCTACAGTGGGGCTAATATCAGTAATAGAATTTACTACAAGTACATCTTTCTGCTTTGTTTGATGAGCTAATGGTCCTACTTTCTTCCTTATAGGCTTTCTACTTCTAACATACATGAACAGGATTTACTGAGTTTTTACCTGTACAGCAAGCTTATTATTTATTATTATTTGTTACATTTGTATCCTCCAAAACGTTAACCTACTCCAATTAACAACAGCTGCTACGTCACTTTCGGGCGTGTCCTCTGGACAGGGGGTTTAAATGGTGACGCTGCAGCATGAGTTCTCTTGTTCACTTATGTTTTGCTGAATTGCTGGCACATTGGGTAAGCTGCATACAGTTTTCTTTATGGCAATAGGCTTTTTTGTTTTTCGTTTTTAGTTTTTATTGCATGATATAAATTTGGTTGTTGGTGTGTTTGGTTTTTAGGATTGGGCCATTACTTAACCGAGCAGCAGCTTGCAGTTGGGCGTCCTTCCCCTGATGAAGCTTGACCCGGCGAAACGGGACCGTTGGGGAGGCCCTCAGTTTAAGCTGCAACAAGCTTATATTGTGGCTGCTTTTTTGTATTACATTATATTTATATATGTACAGTTGTGTGTGAACACCAAGGAAGGAGGTTGGTAGGGACCTATGATTAAAATACGGTGACAATATATGTAATCTTATTAATTAAGATCAAGATTAAGTTGTTACCAGTCTGAGGTCCTCTCCTTCATTTATGATCAATTCATTTTCGTGCAATAGTATGATTTGATCCGCTATTTTTTGTTGGAATATTTTCAAATTGAGCGGAGCTTTTTTTCCCCATTGATTTTTGTTACTTACATTTGTATCCCACATTTTCCCACCTTTTAGCAGGCTCAATGTGGCTTACATATAACCGTTAACGGCGTTAGCTGATTCCGGTCTGAACAAATACATAGTATCAATGAATACAAAGTGATATTGTGGTAGAATGAGGTACATGTATGGTAGGTACAATTGGGGGGAACTTAGGGAGGGAAAGGGGGAAGAAGGGTCAGGTAATGTCCGTTACGGTCTTTGGTTACATTGGTGTCGCAAGTGTCCAGGTATTTTTATGTTGGGTTGGTGGGATATGCTCTTCTGAACAGGTCTGTCTTTAGTGCTTTCCGAAAATTTAGGTGGTCGATCGTGGTTTTTACTGCTTTTGGTAATGCGTTCCATAGTTGTGCGCTTAGGTAGGAAAAGCTGGATGCATAGGTGGATTTGTATTTGAGTCCTTTGCTGCTTGGGTAGTGGAGGTTTAGGTATGATTGTGCAGATTTTGTGGTGTTTCTGGTTGGCAGGTCGATAAGGTCTGCCATGTATCCCGGTGCCTCGCCGTAGATAATTTTATGGACAGTTGTGCAGATTTTGAAAGTGATACGTTCTTTGATTGGTAGCCAATGCAGTTTTTCTCGGAGTGGTTTGGCGCTGTCAAAATGTGTTTTTCCAAATACAAGCCTGGCTGCTGTGTTTTGCGCGGTCTGAAGTATCTTTATGATTTGTTCCTTGCATCCTGCATAGATTCCATTAAAGTAATCTGCGTGGCTTAGTACCATTGACTGTACCATGTTACAAAATATTTCCCTTGGAAAGAATGATTTCACACGTTTGAGTTTCCACATTGAGAAAAACATTTCCTTTGTGATGGAATTCGCTTGGGTCTCTAGTGATAGGTTACGGTCGATTGTTACTCCGAGAATTTTCAGACTGTCTGAGATAGGGAGGGTGTATCCTGGGGTGTTAATGTTTGTGGGCTTGTTTGTATTGGGATGAGATGATAAGACAGAGCAATTTTTCAGTATTGAGTTTTAGTTGGAATGCATTTGCCCATGAGTTCATGATGTTTAAGCTTAGCTTGATTTCGTTGGTGATTTCCACCAGATCATGTTTGAAGGGGATGCATAATGTGACGTCATCAGCGTAGATAAATGGGTTAAGGCCTTGGGTGGATAAGGTCTTGGCTAGTGGAGTCATCATGAGGTTAAAAAGGATTGGTGATAGTGGTGATCCTTGTGGTACTCCGCAGCCTGGTTTCTACGGTGACGATATGTTTGTTTTTGATTTCACTTGATATGTTCTTGTGGTTAGGAAACCCTTAATACAATTGAGAGTGCCACCACTGATTCCGAAGTAGTCTAGGAGTCTTAGCAATATGTTATGGTTAACCATGTCGAACGCACTTGACATGTCAAATTGGAGGAGGAGAATGTTCTTGTCTATTGCTATTTCCTGCTTGAATTTGTTTAGGAGAGTGAGTAGTACTGTTTCGGTGCTGTGTAGGGGTCGAAATCCTGATTGTGACTCATGTAGTATAGTGAATTTGTGTAACATAGTAACATAGTAGATGACGGCAGAAAAAGACCTGCACGGTCCATCCAGTCTGCCCAACAAGATAACTCATATTTGCTGCTTTTTGTGTATACCCTACTTTGATTTGTACCTGTGCTCTTCAGGGCACAGACCTTATAAGTCTGCCCCGCACTATCCCCGCCTCCCAACCACCAGCCCCACCTCCCAACCACCGGCTCTGGCACAGGCACAGACCGTATAAGTCTGCCCAGCACTATCCTCACCTCCCCAGCCCTGCCTCCCAACCCTGGCTCTGGCACAGACCGTACAAGTCTGCCCAGCCCTATCCCCACCTCCCAACCACCAGCCCCGCCTCCCGATCTTGACCTACTGGTGACGTCAGCCGTGACCTCCTTTTAGTGGGAGATTCCTCCATGGTTTAGCACCTCAGCTACTACCTTCCTGGAGAGCTTTGGTTGTCTGCTGTTTCGTCCCGCTTTCGGTCTTTGACCACTGCCAGATCTGACACTGCCACCTGCCTCTGACCACTGCTGGATACTGACGCTGCCTCTTGCCTACCACCAGCCTCTGACCACTGCTGGATACTGACGCTGCCTCTTGCCTGCCCCTGACCACTGCTGGATACTGATGCTGCCTCTTGTCTGCTGCCTGCCTCCGATCACTGCTGGGTCCCAACATTGCCTCCCATTTGCTGTCTTCAGTAGCCCCTCCAAGACCCTTCTAGGAAGTCCTGCTGGCTGCCTAAACCCAGGGGCTTAACTGCTAGGGAACGGTGGCCACCACAGGTCTTCTAGATCAACACAAGGGCTCACCGACTGTGAAACAGGATGGGCAAAAGGAGGCTCATTTTGACTGTTTCTCAAAGTGGAAAAAGAGAATCAGGACTGCACCCTCAGATTTGGGGGTCAGGAATAGCTTCCCAGAAAAGGGGGAAACTTTTGCCCAGGATTCTTGAAGCTCCACTCAGCAGATTAATTATGAGCATTAATTGTAATGCTGCATTATATACATAGCGCTATAGAAATGCTAAGTAGTAGTAGTAGTAGTTGGACTAGTGGAATTATTTCCCATTTTGTGTTTCCCTATGAGGATTCTTTTAGGTATTAGTGCATTTCAGTACACAGAATAATGGAAATCAGAAAATTTGACACTATGGTATTTCTTTTCCCTAATATGTTAACCCAGAATCTGATCTCATAATACACTGAAGGGACAAATCTATATCAGTGGCTATATACAGGAAGCTCTTTATGTTTGTGTTCCAGGTTTGGAAAATTAAGGTACATGTGCTCAATACTGAAATTGATAACTAGGATCATTGTAAAAGACTTCTCCAAATAGCTAATAATAGAAGAATGAACTTATATTAATTGAATGGTATACAAGACTTTGTGTTTGAGACCCAGCAATTTTCCTAAATTCTATAGCAGTATGTAGTCATTGAGTTGTTTGGTCACCAGTCCTTCCATTAGTTTGACTACTAATGGGATAGATGCTACTGGGTGGTGGTTGGTAATGTCATTTGTTTTTTTCTTGGTGTCTTTTGGTATTGGGATGAGCAGGATGTTGCCTTTTTCTTTAGGGTAGATACCCTGTTGAAGCATGAAATTTAAGTGGGATGTAAGATCTATTATGAAGTGGTGGGGGCAGATCGTATTAGGTAGCTGGGGAAGGTGTCCAGTTGACAATGGCTGTTGGAGTACTTTTTTATCACCTGGGTAACTGTGTCAGTGCTGAGGAGAGCAAAATTGGACCATATTCGGTCAGCAGGTTATTCATCAGGGGTTGGGTCTAGACCATTAATGAAGTTTTCTATGTCCATGTTGTTCTGAGGTAGGGTTTTGCGTAGGTTTACAATTTTTTCATTGAAATATTTAGCAAGGTTGTCTGCAGATGGAATGTCAGTGTTGGTTGAATGCTGCAAAAAGGTCTATTTCCAGGCTAGGCAACCTATGCAAATTAACCTGACTCTTGGATCCAACATAAGCAAATACATCTCATAAATTATCAACCTGCACATCTAAGATCAAAGTTCAGCATTTCCAATCTACAATTTCAGATTTCATTAAGTAGTATTGGACTCCACTACCCTATTCATAGCCTTGAGACATTAAAAAGGTAAAGGTAGTCCCCTGTGTGCAAGTATCAAGACACAAACAACTTATGGGGATTGCCACTTGCGTGATGATTTCTTGGCAAATTATTAGCAGGGTGGTTTGCCATTGCCTTCCTCATCCATCTTTATCCCTACCTCCTTCAACCCCTAGCTAAAGCCGGGCACTCATTTATTGAGAGAAAGTGAATGGATGGCTAAGTTACCCAAAGGCTGAAATTCCAGTATGGGATTTGAACTCAGGTTGTGGGTAGAGTAGGCAAGCAACCATACTGATTGTACCATGAGGCCTTGCAACAGGCTGAAATGTGAAAAAAAATCAAACTTACATTAGGACCAGGTGGACCGACTCTTCCCGCAGAACCAGGGAATCCAGTAGCTCCCTGTGTGAGAATGAGAAACAAAAGAATTTCAAGAAACTGCAAAGGACAGACATCACACAGCAATTATTAATTCACTTGGAGAGGCATTTTTGAAAGAAATGTCCAAGTTGTGATTTGGACATCTTTGTAAAATGTCCAAATCTGGGGGTGGGGAAAACTGTATTTTTTAAAAAAGATGGACGTCCATCTTTTGTTTCGAAAATACCGTCAAAGACGCCCAAATCCAAGGACATCCTTAAATTTGGACGTCCCTAGATTTGGCCGTCCATGGATTTGGACATCTTTGACTTTCGGCGATTTTCAAAACCAAAGACATTCAAATCAAAAACGTCCAAATGCTTAGGAGGAGCCAGCATTTCTAGTGCACTGGTCCCCCTCACACGGCAGGACACCAACCAGGCACTCTAGGGGGCATTGCAGTGGACTTCATAAAATGCTCCCAGGAGCATAGCTCCCTTACCTTGTGTGCTGAGCCCCTCAAAACCCACTCCCCACAACTGTACACCACTACAATAGCCCTTACGTGTGAAGGGGGGCACCTATATGTGGGTACAGTGGGTTTATGGTGGGTTTTGGAGAGCTCGCTGTTTCCTCCATAAATGTAACAGGTAGGAGGGGGTATGGGTCTGGATCCGCCTGTCTGAAGTGCACTGCAGTACCCACTAAAACTGCTCCTGGGACCTTCATGCGCTGTCATGGGCCTGAGTATGACATCTTAGGCTGGCATAGAGGCTGGCAAGAAATATTTTTAAAGATGTTTTTTGAGGGTGGGAGGGGGTTAGTGACCACTGGGGGAGTAACGGGAGGTCATCCCCGAGTCCTTCCGGTGGTCAAATGGTCATTTCGGGCACCTTTTTGTGCCTTATTCGTAAAAGAAACACGTCCAGGTGAAAACATCCAGTGTTCATCATGGACGTCCTTGCTTTTTTCAATTATGGGTCAAAGACATCCAAGTGTTAGGCACACCCAAGTCCCGCCTTCACTACACCTCTGACACGTCCCCTTGAAATTTGGACGTCCTTGCGAAGGACTTCAGTTGGAGATGTCCAAAATCGGATTTCAATTATACCGAGATGGACGTCCATGTTCTGATTTATGTCGAAAGATGGACGTCCTTCTCTTTCGAAAATGAGCCTGTTGGCAATACAATAGTTCTCTCATCCTTAAATTTTCAACTCCTGAAGTTTAAGATGTCCATATTCAAAAGCTTTGTCCACTAAACTTTTGAAGTAAGCCAAACACCACTTATTTAAAATGTATCCTCTTCTACCCCACCCTGCTTATTAGGTAGATTTTTTCCAGGCAACTTGTTGCTTAACGTAATGAAAACAGTGTTGGGGGGGGGGGGGGGGGCAATCCTGGGGCACGGTTTCACTTTGACTTGGCAGTACAAAATATTATTGCTGTCATTCCAGATTTACTCAGGTCTCTTAGACTGGCCAAATGGCAGGCTTAAAGTTATCCTTGGTCTGGTTAACTTTAGACAAGAAGAAAAAGAAGAAAATTCCTCAGCGGGAACAAAGAATATCAAACAGCGAAGATGACGAATGATGCTAGGTCCAACACCAAGGTGTAAAAATAGACCTTTATTGATAGGCAGAATCAAGACTACACGAATCGGTTTTGGCTATAGGACCTTCCTCAGGAATCTCTATTAAAAAAACACTGTCTTGTTAAATGACAGCGTTGCTATGTTTGGAACAAATAGCGTCAATATTTAAAAAGCGTCACACGCTATTGGCAAAAAATACTCGTGCAGCTATTATACTAAATCGTTATATTACCGGTACATTGATTTGCAGATATTCTCCATGAGAATTTTTTTGACAATAGCGTGCAACACTTTCTTAATATTGACGCTATTTGTTCCAAACACAGCAATGCTGTCATTTAACAGGACAGTGGCAGTTTCATAGAGACTCCCGAGGAAGGCCCTATGGCCGAAACACGATTCATGTAGAGTCTTGATTCTGCCTATCAATAAAAGTCTATTTTTACACCTTGGTGTTAGATCTAGCATCATTCGTCACCTTCGCTGTGTCTGGTAAACTTTAGACCACATGTTCAGTTGTATGGATTCAGGCTGAATTACCATATAAAATTAATCAGATAAAACTGTCAGATTAACTTTACCTGCACTAGGCCAACTGACTGTCAGTCTCTCAGTAGACACTGCAGGAATGTTCTAGCACACTACTGGTGATAAGAACAGAGGTCCAGCCAGCAGCAGTCAATCTCCAATCCCTGTAGACACTAATCTGCTTCGGTTTTCATCATATCCTTAATATGCATGATTTGAATGTGAAGTACTTCATGTTATATGGAAATCTCTGTCATTCATATTGACTACATATATCTGGAAAAGCTTACTGCATATTGTCTATTGCTCAGATGAGCCACAGTCTGTTGTATGTCTTTGTGACATTGTGTAGGGGAAGACCAACATATTGCTTGGGTATGGGTAAAGCCCACAGAAGTCAAAGGATGCAACAATCAGGCATGGTAGCACCCACTTATCAACCAATAAGTTGTCTTGACACAGCATAATAACACCCACTTATGGAAAACTTACCTGATAATTTTCTTTACATGAGTCCCAACAGATCAATCCAGAGACTTGTGAGTTATGTCCATCTACCAGCAGATGGAGATAGAAAGAAAGCCAGAGCTCTGCCTATATCCTCCTGTGCAGTAGCCTCACTTCCACTAATTCGATAACAAAACAGCAAAGATATAATAGAGAAAGAGGAAACCTCCTGCCTCCTAAAAGGATCAATCTAACAGGAACCATGCGAGGACACCTAAGGGAAGCAGGTAGAGTAGCTCACCCGCAGAAGGGCCTCTCTATCCACCTCCCTTCTTCCTTTTTTTTTTTTTTAGAACAGTGTCTGCAAACAACCCTCTGCTACAAACTGCAGAGGGAACCAACACCTATATACAACAGAAAAATCAGAGTGCTAAATCCCAATACCCTGGGTGGGCCTCTGGATTGATCTGTTGGGACTAATGGAAAAAAAATGATCAGGTAAGAACTAATTTTTCTTCCTTGTCATCCCACAGATTAATCCAGAGATTTGTTGGATGTAACAAAGCAGTCCTCAAGTATGGTGGGACCTGGTGATCCCTGCCGCAAGGACTGAGGCCCTGATGGTCGAATTGCTGCAGGCCAACATGTCCAACCTGTAATATCTCAGAAAGGTGTGGGCAGAAGCTCATATTGCTGCTCTGCAAATGTCATCAATAGAGAAAGACTGCAACTTCACAAAAGAAGTGGATTGCGCTCTAATGAGCCTTAAGACCCAAAGGAGGAGACCTGCCCACCAACAAATACACTGAGGAGATAGCCTCTTTCAGCCACCTTGCAATGGTAGCCTTAAAACAACTGGTCATCCTTCTTGTGGACCACAAAGAGATGATCTGAACACCTGAATTCAATGGTGACCTCTAGGTACCTGACAAGTACCCTACAAACATCAAGGCCCCGAAGGGACTGATAGTCCTCCAGGTAATCCTTCTGGCGGAAGGAAGGCAGAAAAATTGGTCAATTCAAATGGAAGGCTGAAACCACCTTAGGCAAGAAAGAAGGAACTGTTCTGACTGTGAACCCTTTTCAGTAAAGCAGCGGAATGGATCCCGACACAAAAGGCATGCAACTCCGAAGGTAATCACAACTAGAAAAACCACTTTTAGAGTGAGATCCTTGGGTGAGAAAGACCACCCAGGGGCTCAAACGGGGGTCTCTGGAGAGCCTTGAGAAAAGGTTAAGATTCCACGCTAGGCAAATGGCCCACCTGGGAGGATGCAAGTGATTGACCACACGAAAGAAGTGGACCACGTCTGACTGTGCAGCTAGTGATGACCTCTGAACCTGGCCACAAAAACAGGCCAGTGCCACCAACTGAACCTTCAGTGAACTTAAGGATAAGCCCTTCATTAAGACCATCCTGCAAGAAGGACAAAATATGAGTCAAGGAGGCCAACGCTGAAACAACACTTCTGGAAAAACACTAAGATTCAAAGGTCCTTCACACCCTCAATACGCTACAGAGGTAAACCCTGACTCGAAGCAAGGTAGCAATTACCTCCTTCACATAACCTTTCTTTCTTAATTTTGCCCTTTCAAGAGCCAGGCCATAAGACCAAAGAGGGAGGGATCCTCCATGAGCAATGGCCCCTAAGCCAGAAGACCCCGCTGAGATGGCAAACGAATGGGGTCATTGATGAGTAGCCTGACCAAGTCCGCATACCATGGTCTCCTGGGCCATTCTGATGCCACCAGAATTATTGGGCCCGATGCTGCGCAATCTACCTGAACATCCTGCCTATCATGGACCAAGGAAGGAAGATGCAAAGGACAGCATCAGCCGGCCAAGGCTGCAGAACGGCATCTATGGCCTCCTAGCCAACCTCCTTCCTTCTGCTGAAGAACTGGGAAGTCTTGGCATTGCTCTTTGTGGCCATAAGATCCAGCCCAGGAGTCCTGCAACAGGCTGAGATAATCCAAAAGGCCTCCAAGGAGAGTTCTCACTTCCCAGGATCAAGCAAGTTCCAGCTGAGGAAATCCACCTGAACATTCAGCTCCCCCACAATGTGTGCCACCAAGCGCAAGGTGAGGTGAGTTTCTACCTACTAACACAGAAGGCTTGCTTCCTGTGCTAAGGCAGCACTCTTATGCCCCCTTGTCTGTTGATGCAAGTCACTGCTGATGCGTTTGACACAAACCACTTGTCCCTGCACCAGGGACAAAAACGCCTGCAAGACATTCTGCCCTCTACTCCAGAAGGTTGATAGTCCATGACGCCTACACATGAGACCAAAGACCGTGGGCCACCTTGCTCAGACACTAGGCCCTCCCCACCCAGACTGACTGACATCTGTGGTTACTACCACCCAATCTGGCATTGCCAGGGAGGCTGCTATCCCCAAGTGCTGAATTTGGCCTGGGCAGTCCACAGCAGCCTGACCTGATAGTCAAAAATATAATTCCCCTAAAAGTACCCAATGCAACAATGATTTTACTACTGAGAGAAAAACATGTGATTTATACTAAATTGAGCCCGCCGATCCAAATATGAACTCCGAATCTGCCTGACACGTCTAGATTTTAAGTTATACATGCAAAGCCTACTCATTTATAATATTAATGCATTATATATTGGAAATATTCCAACGGACATGCCCGGACCTGTCCGGACGCGCTCAGACAGGTCTATTGGCTGATGTCAGCAGTAAGTATATAAGGCAAGATGGATAGACGCAAATGTGTTAACGATCCGGACAATTTCTGCTACATATGTGGCAAATACACTGATCAGCGCAAGAATCTGACAAAGCGAGTGCGCTTGGCTTACAAGTATTACTTTGACTGTTAAATTGGAGATCAAGATAAAAGCTGGACACCTCATGTTTGTTGCACTGTGTGTTACTCTGGGCTAATGCAGTGGTTGAATGGTAAAAGGAAAGGAATGGCTTTTGCAATGCCGATGGTTTGGTGTGAGCAGAAAAAAATCACCAGACTGTTATTTTTGAATGACTAAAATCGCCGGATATTCAAAGAGAAACAAGTCACAAATTGTGTATCCTGACTGTCAGTCTGCTCTTAAACCAGTACCACACGATGTAGAGAATCCAGTGCCTGCCCCTCCTGCAGCAGGAACGGTAATTGAAACTGACACTTCTGATCCTGATGAAGAAGAAGATGTTGATTGGCATGATGTATTTCCTGATCCAAAACAACTGGAGGGTCAGCCGCACTTGGCTGAGCCAATCAGATTTAGATGATCTGGTAAGAGATCTGTCATTATCTAAAGAAAAGTCAGAACTGCTAGCTTCTAGACTTCGGGAATGGAATTTGCTACAACGAAGCACCACAACTTCACACTTTTGTCATCGACACACCAAGTTAGCTGCATACTATGCAATGGAAAGCGATGTCTGTTTCTGTACTACTACTACTACTACTTAACATTTCTAAAGCGCTACTAGGGTTATGCAGCGCTGTACAATTTAACATGGAAGGACAGTCCCTGCTCAAGGAGCTTACAATCTAAAAGACAGGTGTACAATCTAAAGACAAGTGTACAATCTAAAAGACAAGTGTAGAGTCAATCTGATAGGGCATACTATATTTCTCGTATATATCTCGTATATATCTGTACTGATGTAAATGGTCTTATGATGGAGTTAGATGGTACACATGTTCCTGATGAATGGAGGCTATTCATAGACTCTAGCAAAACGAGTTTGAAAGCTGTCTTGTTGCACAATGGTAACGAAAAACCATCTGTTCCATTAGCTCATGGGGTTCGAATGAAAGAGACCCATGCTTCTATGGAGTTAATTTTGAAAATGATCAAATACTCTGAACATAAATGGAATATTTGTGCTGACCTGAAAGTGGTAGCACTGCTGCTTGGCCTACAGTTAGGGTACACGAAGCATAACAAACTAACGGAAGGAATGGTGACCAAACAACTCACAAACTATTTAAATAAATTCTCAATACTCCACGACTCCCAATCAGGATTTCGGTCTAACCACAGCACTGAAACAGTACTAGTTACACTCATGACTAAAATTCAAACAAATGATTGCAACTGGAAAAAACATATTACTCCTACAATTTGACATGTCAAGCACTTTCGACATGGTTGATCATGGAATACTACTACATATCCTTGAGTACTTCGGAATTGGAGGTAACGTTCTCAATTGGTTCAAGGGATTCCTAACCACACGATCATACCAAGTGACATCCAACTCAACTACTTCAGCCACATGGATCCTGACTGCGGAGTCCCATAGGGATCCCCCCTCTCGCCCACTCTATTCAACTTAATGATTATACCCTTGGCCAAACTATTATCAAACCAAAACCTCAACCCATACATATGCGCAGACGACGTATCTACATCCCATTTAAACATGCATTCATTGGCGGATGCATTTCAGTTGAAACTTAATGCAGAAAAAACCCAATGCCTAATACTTACCTCTCAACATAACACGAACAAATTCACCACCATCAACACACCAAATCTAAACCTTCCAATTTCGGATACCCTAGAAATTCTTGGAGTTACCATCGATCGACACCTAACACTTGAGAGCCACGCGAAAAACACAACCAAGAAGATGTTCCACTCAATGTGGAAATTAAAAAGAGTAAGACCTTTCTTCCCAAGGACTGTTTTCCGTAACCTGGTACAATCAATGGTGCTCAGTCATCTAGACTACTGCAACGCACTCTACGCCGGCTGTAAAGAGCAAATAATCAAGAAACTTCAGACAGCCCAGAACACTGCAGCTAGACTCATATTCGGTAAAACAAAATATGAAAGTGCTAAACCCCTACGAGAAAAGCTACACTGGCTCCCACTTAAAGAACGCATCACGTTCAAAATATGCTCCCTAGTTCACAAAATCATTCACGGAGACGCACCAGCCTACATGTCAAACCTGATACACTTACCACCCAGGAATGCTAAAAGATCATCCCACACATTCCTTAATCTGCACTTCCCCAACTGCAAAGGTCTAAAATACAAACTAATGCATGCGTCAAACTTTACCTACCTGAGCACACAGTTATGGAATGCACTGCCGCGCAACTTAAAAACGATCTACGAACTAACCAACTTCCGCAAACTACTGAAGACCCATCTCTTTAATAAGGCATACCACAAAGATCAACAAATGTGAACATACACCACTCCTCCACATATATTCAGAACTGTCTTATAATATCTGCTTGCTATATTACTATTATGTTTTATCATGATCATGTTACCCAAGATTCTTCTGTAACACTAAATGTCTATTTTCTAATATAGTTCCACCATTCATGATGTATTGTAAGCCACATTGAGCCTGCAAAGAGGTGGGAAAATGTGGAATACAAGTGCAATAAATAATAATAATAATGTGTTTCTTGTGCCTATGGAACAGTCGTGATGACAAAAATCATTACAAAATGAGACAGTGGCCTCTCAGAGTCGAGCACACAGTTGGTCGGTACAATGTACAACACAAATCACTGGTTGATCCACTTCAAGTTTATCTTCCATCACTTCACATTAAACTTGGTTTAATAAAAAATTTTGTAATTGCACTTGATCGTGATGGAAATGGTTTCCAGTATTTGAAGGAGATGTTTAGTACACTGAAAACTGAGGCTAAAATAAAGGCCGGAATTTCTATTGGCCCCAAAATCAACAAACTAATGCATGATGACACATTCAGAACAAAACTCAACCCTATGGAACTTGGGGCTTGGGATGCATTTATGCTAGTAGTGCAGAACTTCCTTGGGAACAGACGAGCTGAAAACTATGCTGAACTAGTAGACAACATGCTTAAAGCATATGAACAACTTGGCTGCCGGATGTCATTGAAAATGCATTTCTTACATTCCCATCTTGAATTTTTCCCACCCAATTTGGGACACGTGAGTGACGAACATGGAGAGAGGTTCCATAAAGATATTTCTACAATGGAGAACAGATATCAAGGCCGCTGGAATCCCAACATGATGGGGGACTACTCCTGGGTTTTGCAACAGGAAAATATGACCGGTCACAAACACAAAAGCAGATGCCTGAAACACTTTTAACAGTACTGGGCCTTACTGAAGTAAGACTTTTAAACTGGAATATGAGACTAATTTTGAAATTTTGTTATTCCATTACATTTTCATATACTGTTTACTACGGAAACTTTGATGTAGATCAGGTAACTGTTGGAGTAAAACTCGTTCTGTAAAAAATTATTCAATGTTTTCCAAGGCTTAATTCATTTGGGCAAACTTATGAATAACAAAATTTCCTATCATGTTACAACAATTCTGACTTTGGATTTGGAATACGCACACTGAATTTAGTATAGGACAAATGGTTTTTGCCCAGTAGCACACAAAAAATTTTTTTTTGTTGTGCTTATAAACAATAAACAAACCAGTGTAATGCAGGAGCAAAAACTCTACTCAAACTCCTAAAGGTATCTAGGATATGGATAGAGAGCTCAAACATCAGTCACATTCAAAGAATGAAATAATATTATAGTCTACCCAAACATAGTTTAAAAAAAGAAAGAAAAACATTTTTTTTTAAAGAAAGAAAATTTTTTTGTGAAAAGGAGAGATTCTCAGAGGCTGAACTCACCCAAGTAGACTGCCCATAAGCATAGGCTTGTCCTAGTGGGTTGATGGGTTTCTCTATCATTGAGTCTCTCCTGAGATTAATAAGTGCACCCAAAAGCTCCCTAATGCTCTGTGATCCTTATACTCTGTCATAAAACAACAAATATTGACTATCCGTGTAAACTAAGCAGACTTAACTTCTCAATCCATGCCCCAGTACTTGTCCCACCTAAAGAAATGTTCCCTACTAAATTTTTTGTTTTCTTCTTTGCTGGAAAATGCATACAAGTTAAATACTCTGTGTCCAATAATCAAAATACAGAAATAACTCTCCAACCTTAAACTAGGCTTATAGTATATCTTTTATTTAATTTTATTTATTTGTTGCATTTGTATCCCACATTTTCCCACCTATTTGCAGGCTCAATGTGGCTTACATAGTGCAGTAGTGGCAGTCGCCAATACCGGCATGAACAAATATAAAGTGAGGTTATGACAGACTAATGATCAGAATTGATAGACATATTGGGGGTCAAGGGGAAGAGTAGGTTATGTCCAATATGAACATTTATATTGTTGTGTTGCGGGTTTAGGCATTTAGGTTGAGTCATTTGAGTATGCCTTTTTGAACAGGTAAGTCTTTAGAAGTTTCCGGAAGATTAGGTGGTCGTATGTTGTTTTCACAGCGGTCGGAAGCGTGTTCCATAGTTGTGTGCTTATATAAGAGAAGCTGGATGCATAGGTTGATTTGTATTTAAGTCTTTTGCAGCTTGGGTAGTGGAGAGTTAGGTATGTTCGTGTTGATTTTGTTGTGTTTCTGGTTGGTAGGTCTATGAGGTCTATCAAGTATCCCGGGGCATTGCCGTAGATGATCTTGTGAACCAGGGTGCAGATTCTGAACGCAATACGTTCTTCGATTGGGAGCCACTGTAGTTTTTCTCGTAAAGGTTTAGCGCTTTCGAATCTTGTTTTTCCGAATATAAGCCTGGCTGCTGTGTTTTGAGCAGTTTGGAGTTTCTTTATGATTTGTTCTTTACATCCCGCATAGATTCCGTTGCAGTAATCTAGATGACGTGGAGGGGCATAATCGAACGTGAACGCCCATCTCCATGGGCATCTATGTCCGAAAACGGGGATGTGGTGGGACAGACCGTATTATCGAAAAAGATGGGCGTCCATCTTTCGTTTTGAAAATACGGTTTGGACGGACCAAATGCCATAGATTTGGTCCCTTCTGAGATGGGTGGGGGTTTTTTTAGCGATAATGGAAACTAAAAATGCCCAGCTCAGAAACGTCCCAATCCAAGCCATTTGGTCGTGGAAGGGACAAATGTACAACACTACCATAGCTCTTAGGGGTGAAGGGGGCAACTACATGTGGGTACAGTGGGTTTTAGAGGCCTCCCATTTACCACCACAAGTGTTACGGGTGGGGGTGGGGGGGGGGTGGTGGGCCTGGGTCTGCCTGCATGAAGTGCACTGCAGTACCCACTAAAAGTGCTCCAGGGACAGGACTTGTTGCTGGTGTATAACCTTGGCACAGCAGTTAACACCTGAAGACTAATCTCGCTGAAAATGTCCTTTATTTGAATAAGCACCTTTACACACAGTTAACTGCAGATCAGAGGTTGTGCCCCACTGGCAATGAGTCTCGCTGGTACTGAGATTAGCAGTAGGTCCGAGCTGGCAGAATAGTGTACAATGCACTCTTTCAGCAACATTCAAAGTAATAACTAACGTTCTCTAACGTGGGTAACACATGAAAGGGATCTAAAAGTGTCTTACACAAATGGCCACTACCTCATGGACTACCGAAAATAAAACAGGGCACACTCTGACCCAGTAAGCAGAGGGCAAAGCACCATGGGAATAGAGCCTACCAACTACCAACATCGTGAGCATTTAACACAAGCTAGTGGAATCACGGAGCCCAATACCCTACACCCACCATGATGCATTGGTGATGTGACTCTGCAGTGCCCTTAACAGAAAAGGTGTCACACTCACCCGAGACCCACATCAGAACCAGGGAAAGCCTGTCAGAGGATATTACACATTCTGCTGTCACGGAGGTGGGTACGGCATTTGAGGCTGGCATACAGGCTGGGAAAGAAGTTTGTAAAGTGGGGTTTTTTTTGGTGGGAGGAGGTTAGTGACCACTGGGGGAGTCATGGGAGGTCATCCCCGATTCCCTCCGGTGGTCATCTGGTCAGTTGGGGCACTTTTTTGGGACTTGGACCCAGGGCGTAGCCAGACAACAGATTTTTGGTAGGCCTAGGCAAGAATTGGGTGGGCACCAGTGTTCTCCCCCCCCCCCCCCCCTCCAAAAAAAATTTATCTCAGCTGGTGGAAAAACACTTCTTTCCACCTTGGCAGCAGGTATGCACTGAAAACTGAGCATGTGCATGTGCCGGTGTTGTGGAGAGTAGCGTTTTCGTTACTATCAGGGGGAAATCTTCAGCTGGCGGAGCTTGGGATTCCCACCAGTTACCACTAAACATGTGCTACTGTTGGGTGGGCCTGAGCCATAAATGGGTGGGCCCTGGCCCACCTGTGGCTACGCCACTGCTTGGACCTGAAAAAAAAGGGTCCAAATAAAGCAGACCAAATTCTCGTCAAAAACGCCCTTCTTGTTTTGATTATCAGCTAAAGACGCCCATCTCTCCTTGGCCGATAACCACGCCCCAGTCCCGCCTTCGCCACGCCTCCGACACGCCCCAGTGATCTTTGTTTGTCTCCGTGACAGACTGCAGTTGAGGATGCCAAAAATCGGGTTTTGATTATACCGATTTGGGCGCTCATGGGAAACGGACGCCCATCTCCTGATTTGGGTCGAAATATGGGCATCTTTCTCTTTCGAAAATAAGCTGGATAGTACCATGGATTGTACTAAGTTGCGAAATATTTCCCTCGGGAAGAAAGGTTTCACTTGTTTGAGCTTCCACATTGAGTTAAACATTTTTTTTGTTTTGGCTTTCACTTGGCTCTCCAGTGTGAGAGTTCGGTTGACTAACTCCGAGAATGTTCAGGCTGTCTGAGATAGGGAGGGTGTGATCTGGGGTGGTTACGTTGGTGGGTTTGACTGTGTTATATTGGGATGTGAGGATGAGACAGTGTGTTTTTTCTGTGTTGAGTTTTAGTTGAAATGTATTCGCCCAAGAGCTCATGATGTTCAAGCTGAGTTTGATTTCTTCGGTAATTTCCGTTAGATCATTTTTGTAAGGGATGTACAAAGTGACGTCGTCCGCGTATATGAAAGGGTTAAGGCCTTGATTGGATAGGGACTTGGCTAGTGGGGTCATCATTAGGTTGAAAAGGAGCGGTGATGGTGGCGATCCTTGAGGTACCCCACAGTCCGCTTTCCATGGTGATGATATGGTCGATTTCGATTTCACTTGATAGGTTCTGGTCGTTAGGAAGCCCTTGATCCTGTTAAGTACACTTCCACCGATCCCGAAGTATTCTAGTATGTTAGTAGTATGTTATGGTTCACCATGTCGAAAGCGCTAGACATGTCGAATTGTAGGAGAAGTATGCTTTTCCTGTTGCAATTTCTTGTTTGAATTTGGCTAGGAGTGTATTTAGTTCTGTTTTGGTGCTGTGGTTGGAGCGGAATCCTGATTGTGATTCCTGTAGTATTGTGAATTTGTTTGTGTAGTCAGTGAGTTGTTTGGTAACCACGCTTTTCATCAGTTTGACTACCAGTGGGATTGAGGCTACTGGGCGGTATTTGGTGATATCGTCTGTTTTTTTCTTGGTATCTTTCGGTATTGGGGTGAGTAGGATGTTGCCTTTTTCCTTGGGGAGAAGCCCATGTTGAAGCATGTAGTTTAAGTGGGATGTGAGGTCTGCTATGAATTGGTGGGGAGCAGATTTTAATAGGTAGCTAGGGCAAGTATCCAATTTACAGTGCGTCTTAGAGAACCTATTAAGCACTTGATTGACTGTTTTGACAGTAAGGGGGGGGGCGAAGCTTGTCCAAAGTCTGTCTGCTGGGTATTCGCTGGGGGTTGGGTCCAAGCATTCGATTAAGGTTTTTTCGTGTCTTTGTAGTCAGTATAACCTTTTGGCTTGTCTTGTTGCGTATTTGTATTTTCTTTGAGTTTGTCTATACGCAAATACTAGGAGCCTGAGACATAAGATGGGAGAGCTCGAGTACATTGCACACAATGAAAAATTGGATATTATTGGCATCTCTGAGACTTGGTGGAAGAAAGATAACCAATGGGACACAGTCATACAGGGCTACAAATTATATCGTAGCAATAGGGTGGATAGGATTGGAGGAGGGGTAGCACTGTATGTAAATGAGAACCTT
Source organism: Microcaecilia unicolor (assembly GCF_901765095.1). Lineage (NCBI taxonomy): Eukaryota > Metazoa > Chordata > Amphibia > Gymnophiona > Siphonopidae > Microcaecilia > Microcaecilia unicolor. The sequence goes on from NC_044033.1 coordinate 291,258,484, forward strand.
GACTCAGATAGGCTGCAAATATTGCAGGAGACAAAACCCCTATTGGAATCTTTGTGGATTGAAATTCCACGTGAAAAGGGGAAAAGGACGGTGATAGGAGTGTACTACCGTCTGCCTGGCCAGGACGAGCAGACGGATGCAGCAATGTCAAAGGAAATTAGGGAAGCGAATAAATTGGACAATGTAATATTAATGGGTGATTTCAATTATCAAGCAGAAAAAAACAGCACAAAGGGCCTTTAAAAACACAGGGAACACACTTCTTTCATAAAAAAATCCTTTAATAATAAAATTTGATTGGAGGAAGACCCGACACGGGCCGTGTTTCGGTGCTACCGCACCCGTGTCGGGTCTTCCTTCAATCAAATTTCCATTATTAAAGGATTTTTTTATGAAAGAAGTGTGTTCCCTGTGTTTTTAAAGGCCGTTTGTGCTGTTTTTTCTGCTTGGACTTTTTTTGTACTTAGCTCCCTCTCTTTGTTGCATTATGATTTCAATTATCCACATATAGACTGGGTTAATGTAACATCGGTACACGCTAGGGAGGTGAAATTTCTTGATTAAATCAAGGACAGCTTCATGGAACAGCTGGTTCAGGAGCCCACAAGAGAAGGAAAAATACTAGACTTAGTCATTACTGGAGCTCATGATCTGGTGCGGGGGAGGGGGGGTGAACGGTGCGAGGGCCGCTTGATAACAGTGATCATAATATGATCAGTTTTGATATTGGCATTGAAGTAAGTGTACTTAGGAAACCAAATACACTAGCGTTTAACTTTAGAAAAGGTGATTACGACAAAATGAGAAAAACGGTGAAAAAAAGACTGAAAGGAGCAGCTCGCAGGGTAAAAAACTTGCATCAGGCATGGATGCTGTTTAAAAACACCATCCTGGAGGTACAGGACAAATATATTCCGCATATTAGAAAAAGGGGAAAAAAGACCAAACGTCAGCCGGCGTGGCTAAACAGTAAGGTAAAGGAATCATTAGAACCAAAAAACAATTCTTCACAAAGTGGAGAAGAGAACCCACTGAAAGTAACAAGATGAAACATAAGGAATGCCAAGCTAAATGCAAAGCGGCGATAAAGAGGGCAAAAAAGGACTTTGAAAAAAAGTTCGCGTTAGAAGTGAAAATACATAGTAAAATTTTTTTTAGATACATTAAAAGCAGGAAGCTGGCTAAAGAATCGGTTGGGCCGCTGGATGAAAACGGTGTTAAAGGGGCGATCAGGGAAGACCAAGCTGTAGCGGAGAAATTAAATGAATTCTTTGCTTCGGTCTTTACCAAGGAGGATTTGGGAGGGACACCGGTGCCGGAAAGCGTATCTGAAGCAGGCAAGTCAGAGAAACTAAACGAATTCTCTGTAAACCTGGAGGATGTAATGGGGCAGTTCTGCAAACTGAAGAGTAGTAAATCACCAGGACCTGATGGTATTCATCCCAGAGTATTAATAGAACTGAAAAATGAACTTGTGGAGCTACTGTTAGTAATATGTAATCTATCCCTAAAATCGAGTGTGGTACTGGAAGACTGGAGGGTAGCCAATGTTACGCCGATTTTTTAAAAAGGTTCCAACCACGAACGGGAGAAGGGGGGGGGGTTGAGGAGGGAGGGGTGGGAAGGTATAATGGGTTGGGGAGGAGGGGAGTTATAAAACAATTTTGGAGGCACTCAGTCCCAATAGCAGAATAACAAACAGTACGAGTTTGGTTGTTTGAGATAGCATCAGAGATTAGGAGGTATGTGTAATGTCTGCAATAAGTGGGATGTATAAAGCTCATGAAGGGGTGAGGGATGGAGCTGGAAGGGAAGGGGGCAGTGTTGTGGGGGGGAATAAAAAATTTGAGGATGTTAACGTCATCATATTTGTACTTAATATGTTTTGTCACATATTGAAAATATTGAGATGTTGATGTGAATTTTGCTATATCATCAATAAAAATAGTTGAAATTAAAAAAAAAAAAGGTTCCAGAGGAGATCCGGGAAATTATAGACCAGTGAGTCTGACGTCGGTACCGGGCAAAATGGTAGAGGCTATTATTAAGAATAAAATTACAGAGCACATACAAAAACATGGGCTGATGAGACAAAGTCAGCATGGATTTAGTGAAGGGAAGTCTTGCCTCACCAATCTACTGCATTTTTTGAGGGGGTGAGCAAACATGTAGCGTATGCCTTGTAGCGCTATAGAAATGCTAAATAGTAGTAGTAGTAATGGAGAGCCGGTGGATATTGTGTATCTGGATTTTCAAAAGGCATCTGACAAAGTGCCTCATGAAAGACTCATGAGGAAACTGGAGAGTCATGGGATCGGAGGTAGGGTATTACTATTTATTTATTTATTTATTGTGAACATTTATATCCCACATATTCCCACCAAGGCGGGCTCCATGTGGCGTACAAGGCAGGAGAAAGTACAACAAATAACAGTAGCGTGAAGCAGAAGAGAAGAGAGAGAAAAGAAAAAAAAAAGGAGAGCAGGGGAGGGAGGGAAAACTGAAGGGAAAAGGAAGGAGGGGATGTAAGGATCAAGCTGCTGAGGAGAATGAACGATCACATAGGTAGGTCTTCAGGGATTTCTTGAATAGGCTGTGATCCGTGGTCTCTTTTAACGATGATGGGAGAGCGTTCCAATAACGGGGACATTGGAAGCAAAATGAAGATGCAAAGAGCAGCTTGTAACGTAAGTTCTTGCAGGAAGGAAAGTGGAGGTTGAGGTAGGTGCAGGAGGACTGCATGGCGTTCCTAGGTGGGAGGTCGACCAGGCTGTACATGTAGAAAGGAGCATCCCCATGAATAATTTTGTGTGTAAGGGCACAGACTTTGAACTCAATCCGCTCCTTGATCGGGAGCCAGTGGAGCTTCTCATGACGGGGTGTTGCTGCCTCAAATCGAGATTTACCAAATAGCAGCCTCGCCGCTGTGTTCTGCGCTGTCTGGAGTTTTTTAAGGATTAAGAACTGGTTGAAAGATAGGAAGCAAGGAGTAGGGTTGAATGGTCAGTATTCTCAGTGGAGAAGGGTAGTTAGTGGGATCCCACAGGGGTCTGTGCTGGGACCGCTGCTTTTTAACATATTTATAAATGACCTAGAGATGGGAGTAACTAGTGAGGTAATTAAATTTGCAGATGACACAAAGTTATTCAGGGTCGTCAAGTCGCAGGATGAGTATGAAAGATTACAGGAGGACCTCGCGAGACTGGGGGATTGGGCGTCCAAGTGGCAAATGAAGTTCAATGTTGACAAGTGCAAAGTGATGCAAGTAGGTAAGAGGAACTCGAATTACAGCTATGTCATACAAGGTTCCGCTTTAGGAGTCACAGACCTAGAAAGGGATCTGGGAGTCATAGTTGATAAGACGTTAAAAGCTTCTGCTCAGTGTGCTGCGGCGGCTAAGAAAGCGCACAGAACGTTGAGTATTATTAGGAAAGGGATGGAAAACAAACACGAGGATGTTATAATGCCGTTGTATCGCTCCATGGTGCGACCGCACCTCGAGTATCGTGTCCAATTCTGGTCGCCGCATCTCAAAAAAGATATAAAGGAATTAGAGAAGGTGCAGAGAAGGGTGACGAAAATGATAAAGGGAATGGAACAACTTCCCTATGAGGAAAGCCTGAGAAGGTTAGGTCTCTTCAACTTGGAGAAAAGGCGGCTGAGGGGTGATATGATAGAAGTCTACAAGATAATGAGTGGATTAGAGCGGACAGTTGTGAAGCATTTGTTTACACTTTCAAACAACAACAAAACCAGGGAACACAAGATGAAGCTAGAATATGGTAGATTTAAAACAAATAGGAGAAAGTTTTCTTTACTCAGTGTGTAGTTAGACTCTGGAACTCGTTGCTGGAGAATGTAGTGACAACAGCTGGCCTTACGGAATTTAAAGGGGTTTGGACAGATTCCTGAGGGAAAAGTCCATTGAACATTATTAATTTGGGGGGGGGGGGGTTGCCGGGTTCTTGAAGCCTGGATTGGCGGCTCTCAGAGACAGGATGCTGGGCTTGATGGACCCTTGGTCTTTTCCCAGTACGGCGGTACTTATGTACTTGTTTCCATGCACTGAGTGTTTGTGTATCTTTTGCTTTTTTCCATGCTCGCTCGAATTTCCTGGATTGAGTTTTTAGTTTTTTCAGTTCTTCATTGTACCATGGTATTGAGTTGTGCCTATGTGTGGTTCTTGTTTGTATGGGTGCTATTTCATCGAGTACGTTTTTACATCTTATGTCCCAGCCTGAGAGATAGTGTGTGGAGTCCGTTTGTGCTGTTCATTCATTGTTGTACATCTGTTGCCAGAATGTTTCCGGATCTATTTGGCCACTTTTGCTGTAAGTTGTGCATTCTTTTGGACGGTGTGAGCCCTTTTTTCTCCATAGTAGGGATAGGTTTAGTTTATAGTGGTCTGACCATGATGTGTTTATCCATTTGATCTCTAATATTATTAGATTCTGGTCTGAGGATAGTTTGTGGGAGATAAGGTCTAGTGTGTGCCCTTTGATATGGGTTGCCTGAGTGTGTGGGCATTTGAGGTCCCATTGATGGAGGAATTCCTTGCATTCGCGTGCGTTGGTAGAGTTTGGGTCTTCTAGGTGGAGGTTGATGTCTCCCAGTATTAGGTACTTTGCCCCTACCCCACCCCATGCTCCACCTCTACCTCACTCCCAATTACTTCAATGAGGGTAGCAGTGCAGGCTTCAGTGGCCAATTGAGAGCTAAAGGAAGTACAAGGAACTGCACTCTTCTTCAGCCCCCATTAAGCCACGGTCCTCCAACATACATATGGTATTGAAAGCCAAACACAGAACACCAAACACATTCTGCATCCAGAGAACCTCCTGGCCTTCCATCAACAATGGATGCAGAGCACAGCAAGGACATTTCCCCATAAAACTCACCATACAAAGAAATTCTGGTAATCTCAATAACAGACATGTTGTAAAGTAATTTTAAAAAAATCTACAAACAAAAAGTCACTCAGAATCTAGGGCAAATCTACCATGCCAACACTAACTTCCAAAACAAGGATCCTCTACTTTTGAAAAGCGGCTCTAAAATATTGATACATCTATCAAGAAAACTGAACAAGCCAAATTACTATAGAATGCTACATAGAAATTTCATGGTGACAGAATACCTCGGGGCCACGCACACAGAACACGAGCCAAATACAGAATAAGTGACCACAAACTCTATAAATATAAATTAAACTGAAACCCCAAGAAACCAGACCTTGCATGTAGTACAACACTAGAGAAACAAAAAAGAAAGGCATTTCCTCCTGTGCAAAATATAAAGGTATCACATGCCAGGGATGGTGGGGTTTTTTTTTTTTTTGGGGGGGGGGGGGGGGGTGCAAATAGGGCAATTGTGCTTGGCTCTCTGGCCAGAGAGAGCCCCAAGCCTGCCAGAAGCTGAAGAAGGTGCAGCCTGGTAATGGGCTTTGGGGTCCTCTCCCAGATTTCTTCCCTGGGCCCCAGCCATGTCTGACATATGCCAAATCTGACATTGTCTAATCACAAAATAGAAATAAAAATAATTTTTTGTACCTTTTTGTTGTCTGGTCATTTTATTTTTCATATCATATTGGTCCCAGTCTCTGGTTTCTGCTTCCCTGTGTCTTTCCTGTCCATTTGACATTTCTTCTGTCTCCATGTCCACCATCCATCTCCCATCTCTGTGTCCATATATTTCCTTATCCAGAATCTCCCGTGTTCATATCCCCGCATCTATCATCGTTCCTTTGTGCACCCATGTACCCCATGCCCAGCATCTCCCATCTGTGTTCCTATTCTCCCTCTTGTCTGGTATCTCCCCTCTGTGTCCATTATATCTCTATTCCCATATCTCCTCCCCCCCATGTCCATTGTATCTCTATTCCCATATCTCCCTCCCCACCCCCATGTCAGGCATTGCCCCTATGTGCCCATATGCCATCCCAATACAGCATCTCATCTGTGTCCCTGTCCCCATGCTCCCATCCAATGCTCATCTCCCTTCTGTTTCTTTGTACCTCTCTATGTCCCCTTTCTCCCTCCCACACACCTTTCCTAACCCCACTCCAACCAGCAACTTTCCTTCTCTCTTCCCTCCCCCTTATGCATCTGGTTCATTCTCCACTGTGGGTTCAGCATTTGACCCCCCCCCCCCCATTCCTTTATCTCCTTGATCCAACATCCCTCTCCCTTTCCTCTAACACTAACCCTTCCCCCTCTCATAGGTCCAGTACTTCTCTCCCTTCGTTCTCACCCCCTTGCAGGTCCACATCGCTCCCCCTTCCCTCCAGCCCTCCCCTGCATATCCAGCACCTCTCTCCCTTTGCTGCAGCCTCCCTTGCATGCCCAGCACCTCTCCCCTTTCCCGCCTGTCCTCCCCACAAATCCAGCAGCTCTCTCCCTTCCCTCCCACATCCTCACCCTCACCCAGCACATCTCTCCCTTCTCTCCCTCCTACATATCCAGCACCTCTCTCCCTTTGCTCCCACCCACATATCCAGCAACTCTATCCCTTCCCTCCAGCACCTCCTTACATGCCCAGCACCTCGCTCCCTTCTCTCCAACCTCCCACCCACAAGCATGCATGTCCAGGGCCCCTCCCCTCCAACCCCCATGTCCAGGGCCCTTCCCTACCCTCCCCTCCAACCACCATGTCCAGTGCCTCTCTCCCCTCCCACAGTTCCAGCATCGCCACGGCGCCACCTCTGTGTCTTCCTTACCCACCCCCCATCCTTGCCGCAGCGTTTGCTCTCTCTATCATCGCCGCCCAGCAGGAATTTCAAACAGCGCGTCAGCGCTGTGTCAGAGCCATCCTCTCTGCCACGTCCCACCCAACCTGCATAAACAGGAAGTTGCGCGAGATGCGGCAGAGAGGAAGGCGCTGACGATCTGTTTGAAGTTCCTGCTGGGCAGCGATGATAGAGTGAGCAAGCGCCGCGGCAAGGATGAGAGGTGGGTAAGGAAGACACGGAGGTGGCGGTGCTGGAACTGTGGGAGGAGAGAGAGGCGCTGGATGTGAGGGTGGAGGGAAGGGAAGAGGCGCTTGTGCTGGACATGGGAGTGAGGTTGGAGGGAAGGAATTAGTTTGGGTGTAGCGCTTCTGGGTGGGCCTGAACCAAGACTGGATGGGCCTAGGCCCACCCAGGCCCACCAGTAGCTGCGCCCCTGAGTCAGTCTGGTGAGGTGTGGTGCGTCTGGTCATACTTTGGTGGTTATATAGCATAGGTATGATGTTGTGTTCAGCAAGAGGGGTGGTTGGTGTTAGGTGAATCAAGGATAGGGAGTAGATTGTCAGGATCAGTTTGCCAGTGTTCATTTTGGGGTCTGTTCGATCATGACTGCTGATGTGCCGTGATTATATGGGTACTCACAGTTAGATGTTCGAAGGATTGCCCTGGGGTGCAGAGGCTCCTTGGTTGTGTCGATGGTTGGGGGTATCGCTGACGTTCCTTAAATTTGTGCTCTGGGTCATTGGGTTGAGGTTGGTTCCTGGTGGGATGGCCTCAGTGGGGGTTAAGGACTCCAGTCGGGTAGGTTCAGGGCCCTGTTTTCCTCCAGAGAGGGCGTAGCCTTCGCATTCTACAGCTGCCGCGATCGGCTTGGGATCCTGTAGTCCTCGCTATTCTGTGTGTTCGTGGTGGGCAGTCGGGTGTTTGTCGCTCACTCACCTTCCAATGTGCGCAGGGGCGTCAGTGCGGCCAGAGATGTCGAGGGCATGGGAGTGTGCCGTTATCCTAGAATAACTCCGCCACCTGAGTCGTTTCACCGCCGCTGTCTCTGTCAACCAAGCCACAGCAAGTCCGTCCTTGGCGTCAGCCCAGCCGGCAGAAGTCTTCGTTCGCTCGTCCTCAATCCGCGCTCATCCTCCGTCTATCGGTGAGGTCTTCCGTCTGGGAGCAGAGGCGGGTGGGGGAATGATATCACCCAGGCGGTGCCATGGCCACGAGGCAGGGTTGGAACCGCGATCAAGCCCCAGCGTCTGACCGCTTGCCTCAGCGGCCCTCGGTGTATCTCACTCAGCAGCTCCTATCGTTGCAGCTGGCAGAGCTGTGCAGGTCCGCCTATGCAGCACCGCAGCCATGAGGCAGGACTGTAGCCGTGGTCTGGTCCCGGCACCCGACCTCTCTCCTCGGCGGCCCACTGTGTGTCCTGGAGGTATTCCGCTCAGCGGCACCCTCCGACACAGCCGGACTGTAGCTGCGGTCTGGCCCCGGCGCCCATCCTCTCTCCTCGGCGGCCCACGGTGTGTCCTAGAGGTATTCCACTCAGCGGCACCCTCCGACGCAGCTGGCAGACCGTGCGGTCAGGAACTATGCCAAGAGTTTTGAGACATGCAGTGATGACTATCAAGACTATATTTTATAGTGTGTCAGTAAAATATGATTCTGAAAGCTAATTTCACTAAATTATGTTTCTTGCTCTGAATTCTTTGATATTTTCTTTGGACAGAGCAGATGTTAATTAAGACAAGATAATTTGCACATGACCTTGAAAGATCAAATAATAATCATGCTTAAGATGGCTAATATTTAATGAAATTCCACATTTTTTTCTAGTTTACTAGTTCAGAGAGCAATATGGCTACACTTCTGACAGGTTCCACAGAACTCTCCTCCTAAGCAGAGAAATCACTCACTATTTATTCTGTCCTCAGGAAAGCTCCTCCCCTTTGACTGAGGCTCAGATGAATTCTTTCCGATGCTGGTTGGAGTAGTGATGGAGGTCCTTGCTGGAAAAGAAGTCTTTTTGGCAGATTTGTTGAGAATGGAACCTGGCTTGTCCCAGAGAGATTCAGTGAAGGTCCAGAAAGGTGCAGATCATCTAGCAGGTCCGTGCTGTTGGACAATAATTCACGGTTTCCTCCTACAGTCAGCTCCCAATATCACCAGTATTGTAAGGAAACATATATATATATGTAAGGAAACATATATATATATATACTATAGGAAGGATAAACAATCATTTAAACAAATAATCCTACATTCATAAATAATACTTTCTAATGACTGAAGAAAAAAGGAAAAAGAGGCGCACTTATCTCTCTACCAGTAGGACAATTTTTACGCCTACGCCATATTTGTTCTTCTGAGGATATGTTTAAACAGCAAGCCCAACATCTATGGCTACGTTTAAAGCAAAGGGGATATCTAAGTATGCTCAGCGCTCACTACTTCTATTGGATAAACCCAGCGAGACTCTGGATAAATTTGTTTGTGCTCTAACTTACACAGATCTTGCACCTCAAATCGTCTAGGCTATCAATCAGCATTGGGATGTTCTCTCATTTCATCAGGCTTTTCAACAACGCCCCTGCATTGCATATTGCAGAGGGCGGAATCTGCATGATGAATTGGTTCATTCTCTTTATAGAGAAAACATTGACAATCAACCCTTGGATAAGGGCCACAAGGCTTGTGGCCATTGTCAGTTTTGCTCCACAACCATAGAGGGCCATCAGTGGCAACATCCGTCTGGTAATGGAAAGATCTACCATATGAGAAGCACTATTACGTGTGACACTTTTGTCATTTACGCTATCATCTGTCCCTGTCAAAAGTGGTATGTGGGACGGACTATTCACAAAGTGAAAACACGCTTGACGGAACATAAAAGTAGACTGAAGAACCACAATATTACAGCTCCTATGGTAGCACATTGTTTACAGTTTCATCATCAGTTTTTCCAGCTCGTGGAAGATTATTGACTATGAGTGGAGGAGTGGACTAGTGGTTAGAGCACCGGTCGCAATCCAGAGGTGGCCGGTTCAAATCCCACTGCTGCTCCTTGTGATCTTGGGCAAGTCACTTAACTCTCCATTGCCTCAGGTACAAACTTAGATTGTGAGCCCTCCTGGGACAGAGAAATATCCAGTGTACCAGAATGTAACTCACCTTGAGCTACTACTGAAAAAGGTGTGAGAAAAATCTAAATAAATAAATATGTGGCGCCCTCTCAGAGAGGAGGGGACAGGGAACGTGTATTAGCTAGGAAAGAACAATACTAGATTTTTGAATTGGACACTACAATACCGAATGGTCTAAATGACTTTATAGAATGGAACACAGTCATTTAACATCCCGTCATTAATGTACATCGTGTGGGTAGGTGGGAGGGTATTTTTGAATAATATTATTAATAACATTATCATTTCCTTTGTTCCACTCATATTAATTAATTTTTCTGTATCATATTAATTTAAGTTTTATTTTCGTTTTTGTTTTGCTTTTTCATTATTTAGTTTCTAATGAATATGGTCTGCAAATTTGACGTTATCACTGATTCTTCACGTTTTTACGTGAAACTGACCACTTCCGGCTTTGGGTGTATAATAGCGGGAACTCCATTGAGCTCAGGTTAAGAATGATTTTGGCGCAGTATGTGTTTATTCACAGGAACAGGCAGCATAGAACAGGGTCCCTGATGAAGATCATCGCAAAACCCTGCAGAGTCGGACATAGACGGTATTCTGCCAATATTAAAGGTTGATTAAGTCATCAGCAGCGACGGCGGAGATAATATCGGTCAACGCTGGATTTAACAGCAGCTTCTGGGTAGAGTGCACACACCCAGCAGCGCAGAGATAAGCGTGCCTCTTTTTCCTTTTTTCTTTAGTCATTAGAAAGTATTATTTATGAATGTAGGATTATTTGTTTAAATGATTGTTTATCCTACCTATAGTATAATATATGTTTCCTTACAATACTGGTGATATTGAAATCGATATACTATAAGCCTAGTTTAAGATTGGAGAGTTATTTGTGTATGTTGATTATTGGACTCAGAGTATTTAACTTGTGTATGCATTTTCCAGCAAAGAAAAAAAACAAAAAAATTAGTAGGGAACATTTCTTTAGGTGGGACTAGTACTGGGGCATGGATTGAGAACTTAAATCTGCTTAGTTTACACGGATAGTCAATATTTGTTGTTTTATTACAGAGTATAAGGATCACAGAGCATTAGGGAGCTCTTGGGTGCACTTATTAATCTCAGGAGAGACTCAATGATAAAGAAACCCATCCACCTACTAGGACAAGCCTACGCTTGTGGGCTGTCTACTTGGGTGAGTTCAGCCTCTGAGAATCTCTCCTTTTCACAAAAAATGTTTTCTTTCTTTAAACTATGTTTGGGTAGACTATAATATTATTTCATTCTTTGAACGTGGCTGACTTTTGAGCTCTCTATCCATATCCTAGATACCCTTAGGGGTTTGAGTAGAGTTTTTGCTCCTGTATTACACTGGTTTGTTTATTGTTTGTGACCTGATAGTCAGCAGCACTAGGGACCACTGACTGAGGAGCAACAACTGGATTAGCCACATATGGAACCGAGTCCATGGCAGGTCATCCAAGGTGGACACCATGGTACCCAGTACCTGCATGTAATCCCATGCCCAAGGAGTAGGCAATTGGAGAAGGCTGGACAGATCAGCCTGCAGCTTCTTTTGACATGCTTCTGTAAGGAAGACCTTACCTACCCAGGTTTTAGTTGGCATAATAGACTGCGACTAAATTTAGTTGTATTTACCAGTACTCGGTTTATTCTGTAAAGTACATCTAATTTAAAACATAGTTTATAGAATACACTTTGAGTTCCGTGTGGAAATCTTAGCACAATATATAGAATCTCCTAAATGCTAAGAAGCTCATAGGTATAAAACGGGTTTCTTAGCATTTAGCGAGTGCTAAACTTTTGTAAAAGGGCATCTATGTTTGCTAACTTTAGCCATAGTAGCCCTCACAAGAAACTATTTCACTTTTAAAGATTAATTTTTATCTGCCATTATATTTCTACATTCTATGTTTCTATACTGAACATCAAACTTATGTCATAAAGAAAAAGTGGGAGTTTACTAAATAGATGTATCACAATATCACAGCTGCAGTCACCAAAGCTGGAAAGAACTGCACATCAAGCCCGGACGGAGGGGGCTGGAAGAAGACTCACCTAAACACATGGCATATACTCCTGACACTGTGAACTGACCTCACATCGGGAGTAGTACTTTGCTGACTCGGCGAGGACAGCCATAAATTACAAAACTAGCCCTAAGAAAAATAAGAGCCACTTACAGTATGTAGTCTTCATCAGTTGTGTAGTCATGGGGGCCTGGGCCCCCCAATTTGTATTCAGGGCCCCCCAAGATCTGATGGTTTCGCTGGCGGGGACCCAAGCCCCGCTAGCAGAAGTTTTCCTGTGGCAACATTTGCCGCTGCACTGCCTGCCCTGCTTTCTCCCTCCCCTGTGTGCATGCTCATTTTTAATGAAATTGAGCATGCGCAAGCTTCACGTATGCTCAATTTCACTAAACATGAGCATGTGCTCCGAGCTGGGAAAGCAGGGCAGGCAGCGCGGTGGCAATTACTGCCGCAGGAAAGTTTCTGCTGGCGGGGCTTGGGGATCCCCACCAGCCCAGGTATATGGGGTTACAACGAGGGTCGAGAGCATTGGTGAGGCGGGGCAAAATATGCGCCCCCCCCCCAAAAAAAAAAAACTTTGGGCTCATGCCCCCTTTCAAATTGAGGTCTGGCTATGCCTCTGCTTCAAGCTGTTGGCAGAGGCACAAAAATCTTCAAACGGTGCTCACGGTTCACCCCAAAGTAAGGCACAACACAGCTTGCTCCTTAGAAGTGTTTGACTCCTCTTTCTTTTTGGTGTTTTTTTTTTAAACCTTCTTAAAGAGGCAGGTTTATTTTCTTCTCTGTTTAACCTCAGGGGCAGAAATACCAGGGCAAGCAAGGAAATGGGGTAGGGACCTGGAGCTATCATGTTTACTCCGGAGATCAGATCCTCCCGACCCAGCTCTCTACCTCCCTCCCCTCCCCGACTTGCACAGTGTATGTCTATCCACCTCCCGAGATAAAGAGAATACTGGAAGTGAGCCTACCGCACAGGAGGATATATGGTAAAGCTCTGATGCTCTCTCTATCTCCACCTGCTGGTAGATGGACATAACCCACAAATCTTTGGATTGATCTGTGGGACGACATGGAACAGGCACAAGTTGTCTTGATGTTGGACAACAGATTCACATAGACCCCTATTTACTAACGCTTATCGCATGATGAAGGTGTTACCATGCATTATCTTCTGCAAAGCATAATAACATCATTATTGTGTGCTAAGCATTAGTATATAGGAGCCATAATTGGGACAGGATGATTCTACATTGAGATCGCAAAGTTGGATTTGGAATTCATTAAGTGGTTATTTTTCTTGTGCTTCATACTGAAGTGCCTGGTATTCCTCTTGGTGCATGTGCAGTGTCACAAGGAATAGGGAAGTGAGATTTAAGGATGTAGACAAAAGCTATGATGTCTGAGCATAAAGTGGAAATGTAATTAACCATATGCTAATACTTACAGCAGGGCCCTGGGCTCCTCGAGCTCCCTTAGGACCAGTAACACCAGTTGGACCCTGAGAAACAAAGTAGTAGAAAAGTTAAACCCCCTGTAAAAATGTAACTAAAATTAATTAACTCTAACCATAGACAAGATATACCCATATATGTGTTCCCACTACAGGTTACAGTTAGGAGTATTCCTCACTGCTATTCTCTGTAATACACCCTCACTATATATCCCACCACCATATGCTATGCTTTGCAATACACCTTCATTGGAATTATCATATGCCTCGTTGCTAACTGTGGGTGGTTTATTGTAAATCTACATTACAGACTGAAGGTCCATCAAGCCAAGTATCCTGTTTCCAACAGTGGCCAATCCAGGTCACAAGTACCTGGCAAGATGCCAGAACAGTAAAACTAATTTTATGTTGTTTATCTTAGAAATAAGCAGTGGATTTTCTCAAGTCCATTTTAATAATGGCTTATGGACTTTTCTTTTAGGAAAGTATCCAAATCTTTTTAAAACCCTGCTAAGCTAACTGCTTTTACTGCACTCTCTGGCAACGACTTTCAGAGTTTAATTACACATTGAGTGAAGAAATATTTTCTCCAGTTTGTTTTAAATTTACTACTTAGTAGCTTCATTGCATGCCCCCTAGTATTTTTGGAAAGAGTAGACAAGCGATTCACATCAACCCATTCCACTCCACTCAGTATTTTATAGACTTCTATCATATCTCCCCTCAGCAGTTTCTTCTCTAAACTGACGAGCCCTAGCCACTTTAGCCTAGGGCCAGCTCACCTGCCCGCCCTTAGCTCTCCAGCCCTGCTTTCTATTCCTGCCACCCGCAACGTGTTTAAATCTTTTAATTTTTTTTACCTGAAGTCGCAGCGCCGGCGTTAGTGAAAGGACAAATCTTGCCTCCTCCAGCCTTCCCTTCATTCCCTCTCAGTGTCCCACCTTCCTCTGACGTAGTTTTCTGTTTCCGCAGGGCGGGACACTGAGAGGGAATGAAGGGAAGGCTAGAGGAGGCAAGCCTGGTCCTTTCACTAATGCTGGCGCTGCGACTTCAGGTAAAAAAATAAAAGATTTAAACACATCGTGGGGTGGCAGGAACAGAAAGCAGGGCTGTCGGGGCGCTAAGGGCGGGCAGGTGGGGCTGAGGTACTGGAACTCGACGGGGGCAGGTGGAGGCTGGGGCAAGTTACTGGACATGGAGGGGAGGATAGGGGGCAAAGGAGAATCGCTGGACATGGAGGGGAGGGCAGAGGAGAATCGCTGGACATGGATGGGAGGGGACGGCAGGGGAGAGAGAAGAAATCGCTGGCCATAGATGAGAGGGGAGGGCAGAGGAGAATCACTGGACATGGTTGGGAGGGGAGGATAGGGGCAAAGGAGAATCGTTGGACACAGATGGGAAGGGAGGGCAGAGGAGGAACTGGACATGGATGGGAAAGGAGGGCAGGAGGGAGGGCAGGGGAGAGAGCAGAGTTGCTGGACATGGATGGATGGAGGGAAGGGCAGGAGAAATGCTGGACATGGATGGAGGAGAAGGAAGACAGGAAGAAGATGCACAAGGATGGAGGGGAGAGGGGAAAAATGCTGGATATGGATGGAGTGGAGGGCAGGGAAGAGAGGAGAAATGTTAGGAAGGAAAGACAGAGGAAGGAGATGCACAGGGTTGGAGAAAGACAGAGGAAGGAGATGCACAGGGTTGGAGGGGAAGGGAGAGAGGAGAAATACTGGACATGGATGGAGAGGAGGGAAGACAGAGGAAGTAGATGCACATGGATGGAGTGGAGGGGGAGAGGAGAAATGCTGGACATGGATGGAAGGGAGGGAAAACAGAGGAGGTGATGCACATGGATTTAGGGGAGAGAGGAGAAATTCTGGACATTGATGGAGGGGAGGGGAGAGAGAGGAAGTGAGATGAACATGGATGGAGGGGAGGAGAGAGGAGAAATGTTGGACATGGATGGGGGGGGGGGGAAGAGAGAGGAAGTGAGATGAACATGGATGGAGGGGAGGAGAGAGGAGAATGCTGGACATGAATAGAGGGGGAGAAGAAAAATGCTGGACGTGGATTGAAAGAGGAAGGAGATGCACACTGACAAGATGAAGGAAAGGGAAAAGAGGAGAAAAACTGCACATGAATGAATAAAATAGGCAAAAGCTGGATCCACTCTATACCTCCTCCAGTCAAGTCCGCAGAGGACCCAGCTTTTACCTATGGATGTAGGGCAAGAAATAAAGAAAGAGAAAAGTAAAGAAATAAATGGAAAGGAAACCCTGGAAACAGAGTTAAGGGAACAGATAGCAGCAGAATCAGAAACTGGGACCAACATGATCAGAAAAACAAAGTCACCAGACAAGAAAGATAGAAAAAATCATTTTATTTTCATTTTAGTGTCTGGAAGATGTCCAATTTGAGAATTTATATCTGCTGTCTTATTTTGCACTGGGTATACTAGAGCTCTAACAGCTTATAGAAATTATTTATAATGGAAAAAATCACAAGTTATTTTTTTTCTCCTATACTGGTATAGTATTTTCAATGATATTGCTTATATGTACCACAGCTGGTATAAGGGGTGTGGCTACCATAGGGGCAGAGCCATAGATGGTGACCCCGCCCACAGAGAACCGGTACCTTTTTTTCCTACAAAAAAAAGCACTGTGTGTGTTATAGTGTATTATTCACCTTTATTTTTTTTTAGACTAACAAAGTAAATTTTTATTTATTTATTTTTTTTTAATTTGTAAAATTTTTATTGAATAACCGATTTAACAACACTTTGGAGACATAATCTCCTATACATTTTGAATATATGAACATTTAACCGTGACCAACAACCCAATTTCTCCCTTTAACCTTCTCCCGTTAACCCCCCCCCCTCCCATCCCCCCTCTCCCCCCTCCACAGACACTCCCCTCTCCCCCTTTGGTTTATACAGCCCGTCCTCCAGTGACTCCTCCCAAGATCCCTTACTAGATGCAGCCACTCCTCTGCAGTCAGGCAATATTTCCCCCTATGCCTGTCTGTCAACTTTTCCAATGTCCACCACCGTTTTGAGTTTCTCTATCCAGTCCTGCCCCGTAGGACCCTTCGCTTGCTTCCAGTTCAAAGCTATAATTGTTTTTGCCGCCGCTAGACTCATTTGTTTGTTTCTACATTGCCACTTCTTCCCCCCCCCCCCCCCTTATTTCCCCAGTCCAATAGGCACCACTTGGGATCACAAGGGAACAGGAGACCCACTGCCTTGGTTAATAAGCCCGTTACTTCCTCCCTAAACACCTGTAATACTGGACATTCCCACCATATATGAAAATTATTATTCACCTTTAATACATGCTGTACTCTATAATACGCAACCTCTACATGCTATATTCATAATATAAACTCACTGCCATCATTGTATAGTTAGGTTTGTAATATACCCTCGCAGCATGTTAAGGTCTACAATGCACATTAAGGGTGCGCTGCAGTCTATAATGCACAACCTCTGCATGCTGCATCTGTAATATACCCTCACTGAATAAAATTGTCTATAAAATATCATCACTGCATGCTGAGGTCTGGAATGCAACCACACTGTCCCCTGGATTCTATATATGGTGACCAGATTAGGGTGTTTAAATCTGGGCACAATCCCAAGCTGCACACACAATTTAATTGGCTAACATGCTGTTAGCAACCAATTATTGATGTTAATCAACACCAATTAGGATTAGGGCATGCATCTGGCTGCACCCTATTCTATAATGCTTGGTGTCCAAAACCTATAGCTCTCAACTCAAAAGGGAGCATGGCTGTAGGAGGGCACGGACATTGTCAAGAGTGTTCTGAAAATCTGCGCGCATTATTACTGAATTTATTTGTTACATTTGTATCCCACATTTTCCCACCTATTTGCAGGCTCAATGTGGCTTACATAGTACCAGAGAGGCATTTGTAGACTCTGGTGTGAACAAATAGAAAGTGATGTTGTGGTAGTAAAAAGTTCATGCGGAACAGGCAGCGGAAGAGTTGTGATATGTCTATTGTGTACTTTGCTTTTGTTGTGTTGCAGGGATCAGGCATTTAGGTTGGGTCAGTGGGGTATGCCTTTTCAAACAGGTTAGTCTTTAATAATTTCCAGAAGTTTAGGTGGTCATACGTTGTTTTCAAGGCTTTTGGTAGTGCATTCCACAGTTGTGTACTTATGTAGGAAAAGCTGGATGCGTAAGATGATTTGTATTTAAGACCTTTGCAGCTTGGGTAGTGTAGATTTAGGTATGTTCGTGTTGATTTAGATGTGTTCCTGGTTGGTAGGTCAATGAGGTCTGTCATGTATCCCGGGGCTTCGCCATAAATAATTTTATGAATCAAGGTACAGATTTTGAAGGCAATACGTTCTTTGTTTGGGAGCCAGTGTAGTTTTTGGCAGAGGGGTTTTGCACTTTCAAAACGTGTTTTTTCCAAATATAAGTCTGGCTGCTGTGTTTTGGGCTGTCTGAAGCTTCTTTAAAATTTTTCTTTGGATCCCGCATAAATTCCATTGCAGTAGTCTACGTGGCTTAGTACCATTGATTGTATCAGGTTACGAAATGTTTCCCTCGGAAAGAATGGTTTCACGTGTTTGAGTTTCCACATTGAATGGAACATTTTCTTTGTTGTGGATTTCACTTGGCTCTCTAGTGTTAAGTTTCGGTCCAATATAACGCTGAGGATTTTCAGGCTGAGATAGGGAGGGTGTAGTCTGGGGTAATGATACTTGCAGGGTTGTCTGTGCTGTATTGGGATGAGAGGATGAGGCAATGTGTTTTTTCTTTGTTGAGTTTTAGTTGAAATGCATTTGTCCATGAGTCCATGATGTTCAATTTTGTTGGCAATTTCTGTCAAGTTGTGTTTATAAGGGATGTATATTGTGATATCGTCTGCATAGATGAAAGGGTTAAGGCCTTGGTTGGATAGGGACTTGGCTAGTGGGGGTCATCATTAGGTTGAAGAGGATCGATGATAATGGTGATCGTTGAGGTACTCTGCAGTCTGCTTTCCACGGTGGTGATATGTTTGAGTTTAATTTCACTTGATATGTTCTTGTGGTTAGGAAACCCTTGATCCAGCTGAGTATGTTTCCACCGACCTCGAAGTAGTCTAGTAGTCTTAGTAGTATATTATGGTTTTACCATATCGAATGCACTAGACATGTCGAATTGGAGGAGAAGGATGCTTTTGCCTGTTGCTATTTCCTGCTTGAATTTGGCTAGTAGAGTGATTAGTACTGTTTCAGTGCTGTGGAGGGGATGAAATCCTGATTGTGATTCGTGTAGAATTGAGAATTTGTTTATGTGATCAGTAAGTTGTGTGGTTACCAAGCTTTCCATCAGTCTGATTGCCAGCAGGATAGATGCTATTGAATGGTAGCTGGTGATGTCATTTGTTTTTTTCTTGGCATCTTTTGGTATTGAGGTGAGTAGGATATTACCATTTTCCTTAGGGAAGAGGCCTTGCTGGAACATGTAATTTAGGTGGGATGTGAAGTCTACTATGAAGCGGTCAGGGGCGGATTTTATTAGGTAGTTGGGAAAGGTGTCTAATTGGCAGTGAGTGTTGGAGAACCTGTTAATCGTCTGGGCAACTGTTTTGACGGTGAGGAGAACAAAGTTTGTTCAGGTTCGATCGGCTGGGTATTCTCCAAAGGTAGGGTCTAACTCATTGAGGAAGTTTTCAATATCGATGTTGTCCTGAGGTAGAGTGTTGTGTAGGTTAACAATTTTATCATTGAAGTACTTAGCAAGTTTGTCTGTGGGTGGGATGTCTGTATTTGTTGTAGTGACCAAGGTGGTGTCTAGGAGTTTGTTCACGAGTTGGTATAATTTCTTCGAGTCTTTGTAATCTGTCCCTATTTTAGTTTTATAGTATGATCTTTTGGTCTGTCTTATTGCATATTTATATTTCCTTTGGGTTTGTTTCCATGTATTCAGTGTATGTTCATCTTTTGTTTCTTTCCTTGCTCATTCGAGTTTCCTAGTTTGCGTTTTTAGCTTTTTCAGATCATCATTGAACCATGGTATCGAGTTAAGCTTACGTGAGGTTCTTGTTCGTAAGGGTGCTATTTCATCTAGTATGTTTTTGCACCTTTTATCCCATTCTATGAGGTAGTGTGTAGAGTCCGTTTGCGCTGTCCAATCGTTATTGTATATCTGTTGCCAGAATGTTGTTGCGTCTACTTGACCTCTTGTGCTGTAGGTTGTGTGTTCTTGTGTACGGTATGAACCCTTCTTGCGCCAGTTTATGGATAAATTTAGTTTATAGTGATCTGTCCATGATGTTTCTGCCCATTTGATATCTGTTATTATTAGGTTCTGGTCGGTTGAGAGTTTGTATGATATGAGGCGAGTGTGTGCCCTTTGATGTGGGTTGTTTGCATATGTGGCCATCTGAGATCCCATAAGTGGAGGAATTCCTTACATTCTCATGCATAGGCCGAGTTTGGGTCTTTGAGGTGAAGGTTGATGTCTCCTAATATTAGTATGTTGAGGTTGGTTACACATGTGTTTGAGATGGTCCATGAAGTTAGTCTGGCTTTCATTCCAGTTACCTGGTGGTTTGTAAAACAGGACAAAGTTCAGCTGATCACATAGGGATTTGTTGTGGATTCTGAATGAGGCAATTTCGAGTTGAGGTGTTATGGACTCGGCAGTGGTTTCGGTGGTAAAATGGGAACGATAAATTAGTGCTATGCCTCCGCCTCTCTTGTCCTTCCTGGTCCAATGTGTGATTTTGTATCCTGGGGGACACAGGTCTAAGATTATGGGGTCTTTTTGGGCATGGATCCATGTTTCAGTGATGAAAAGTAGATCGAGATTTTCTGGCATAATCCAGTCTATTATTATTGCTGTTTTGTTTACTGCGGATCTGGTGTTGGTGTAATCCACTTGAATTGTTTGGTATGGGTCTTCTGTGTTTGGTGTAGTGTGGATTTTTATTAGTTGTCGTTTCTTTATTGGTGTGATTTTGGTAGGACCTTTCTTTCCCTTCCGTTGTGATTGTCCGCATGTTGGTGTTTTTCCATTATTTGAGTTGCTGTCAGTTTGATGAGATATGGTGTATCCGGTTAGTCTTTGATGAGTATGTAGTAAGGGTATGATGTTGCTTTCTGCAACTGGGGTGATGAGAGTTATGTGGATCAGTGTTAAGGAGTAAATTGGTAGTAGTAGTTTGAAGGTGTTCATTTTGGTTTTGGGTCACTGTGGGTTCCTGATAGACCATGTTCGGATGGTAGGATGCGTGATGGGATTTTGTTTTGTGGTATGGGATCTCCTACGGTATGGGCTTGGCATCGCTGCTCTATCTGGATGCTGCTCCTGCCTTCGCAGCCTTGCGCAGGGGCCCTGTAGGTTCTATGGTAGCTGTCTGTTTCTCTCGGTTCCTTTGTCTGCCATCCGCTGTGTTCCTGTTTGTAGATGTCTTCTGTCTTCCTCTGACATTGGAGGAGACTTTGGAATATAAGTGAGTTGGTCTTGACAGAGCACGAGCGTTATCACAGTCTCGGGGGCGGCTATTTGGTTCAAAGCTAGCAGTAGCGTCAAGACCTTGCAGTCGACTGGTTCTTTTCAGCAGTCCTTATCCCCATGGGCAAACGCTGGAGCCACGCACCCCAAAGGAAGCGTCAGCTGTGCTCTGTCCGAGCTCCGTGGTTGCGAGACTCTCCTCAGGAAGTCACCGCTTGAGAGTTCCAACCGTGGCAATCTGCAGCCTGGGGGGGGAGGGACTCTTGGGAGCAGTGCACCTGTGTAGATGGTCAGCAATTGCGCAATAGATGTGCAGCTAATGCGCAACTTACTGTTGTCTCGAGTCTGAGCTGAGAGGCGTCATGGAGCTCAGAGGCACCTCTCCTTCGCGAGTGGATGGGGTTGCACTCACCAATGTCGTCGGTGCGTGCTGTGCAGAATGGTCAGCTGGCCACGCACCTCTACGATCGCCTATGTCGGGTCTCCCAGGCCACCGCTGAAAAACTGTGCCCTGCTTCACCCTCCGTTAGTTCAGTGGCCGTGTGCTCGGTGCACTTGCGCTACTCCTCCCCTGCAGCTCCGGGCCGGCAGCCAGCCGACGCTCCTTGCGATGTGTGGCGGGGCTGGGGTGCCGCTGACTGGTAGGCAGTGCCAAGGCACGGACGGGTGCCGGCAGGTGTTCCTCCTCGCTCATGACCAGACCAAAAGGTAAGTACGGGTGCCGGGTTCGGATCTGTGCAGCGTCATGGCCCGGGAGTGGGGGAAGCCGCTGTCAATTCCCAGCCCCTGGCTCGGACGGGTGTCCGACAGAAGGCCCGGGTCAGCGATGCTTCCCGTTTCACATTCTTGGCAAGACCGCCCGTCCGTCTGGACTGCCTGTCGAACCTCCACGTCTTCGCCTGAGTCCGACGGTCGCGTTGAGCGGTCCCGACCCTGGCTGGTCACTCACAGGGTCCTCGGGTCCACGGAGCTAGCTGCTCCTGTGACCTTTAGTCGGCGGCCATCTTTCAGCACCAAATGAGTAAACGCACCCAACTTGGGCGCCAGCATTTACACCAGGTTTCAGCGGAGAAAGTCTGGAGCTCAAAGTCAGGATGTGAGAATTGGTGCTTAGTGTGATTCTGTAAAGGGCGCACACCCTTTATAAAATTGCGCTTAGCCCTGATCCGGAGCCCATTTTTCAGTGCCATTTATAGCATCCAGCACTGTACGCTAAGCGACACAATAAGTACTCACTGCATGCTGAAGTCTGTAATACACCTTCACTTTGCAGTCCTTTTACTAAAAGGTTGTCGTGCGGCAAAGCGGAACTACCGCTGGCCCAACGCAGGTGACGACGGTAGTTCCACCCCCTGCACACACCATTTCCAGCACTAGTGGAAATATTTAAAAAAATATTTCCACAGGGGGTTACTGCCAGGTTAGCGCGGGAGCCCTTACTGCCACCTCAATGGGTAGCGGTAAGTGCTCCCCACCCCCCGAAATGGCCACACAGCAAGTGTGAACTTACTGCATGGCCATTTCTTTTTTGGCCTTTTTACCCGTGGCGGTAAAAGGGGCCCTGGCGCGGGGCAAAAATGCTGTTATTAGCACAGGTCTCTTCTACCACAGCTTAGTAAAAGGGCTCCTTTATGCTAGATTCTGCAGTGTGCCCTCACTGTATGATGTGGAGGGGCATTTTCGAAAGGATGTCCAAGTCAGAATAGGGACGTCCAAGTCAAAACATCTCAAACAGAGGTTCATCTCACATGTATTTTCGAATGGGAAATATGTCAGGATATCCTGTTTGAAAACACATTAGATGGACAGCCATACAAACTGGAATGTCCAAATTATGAAAGGGGGGGAACAAGGGACATGGGCATCTGTCCGACAGCATTCTTTGAAAATGGCCATACAGACATCCACACAGAGCAGAGGGGCAGTCAAGTGGTTACTGAAGTGGACTATAAATCAAGGGACTCTGGTTCAAATATCACTGTAACTTTTTTTTTGTGGTAATTTTGAGCCCTCCAGGAACACCACCATACCTACTGTACCTGAATGTACATCACTTCTATAGCATTTAGGCTTGCAGGTGTCTTACATATTTAGGTAGAGTAGGTCAGTGGAGTAGCTATGGGTGGGCCTGGGTGGGCACAAGCTCACCCAATCTTGGCTCAGGCTCACCCAGCTGCAGCGCCATACTGCTCTCTTCTCCCCTCTCCTCCATGGTGCCCCAGCATCTGCACTCTGGTCTCTGAACCCTTTCCCTCCCCAGTGTCGGTACAGGTGTCCTCGGCGCCTGCAATGATTCATTCTTGCTGCTTGCCCCAGACCCGCAGGCTTCCATCTGCCATGTTCCACAAAACAGGAAACAGGCAATGACATCAGCGAGGGCGGGACATGGCAGATGGAAGCCTGCAGGGCCAGCGCAAGCAGTGAGAATGAATCGCTGCAGGCGCCAAGGATGCCTGTACCGACATTGGGAAGGGAAGGAGTTCAGACACAGGAGCACAGATGCTGGGATGCCGCACAGGAGAAGGGGAAGATATGGGGTAGGTGAAAAAAAACATCTTATGTTCTTAAAAAATATCTCCGGGAAGATATTTATGATGTGTGGTTGGCGGGGAGGGGGCATGTGCAAGTGGAAGGGCCCGTCCAAAATACTGAGTCTGGTTATGCCTCTGGAGTAGGTATGTTGCTATTCCTGGAAGACTCACACTTAAAAAAACAAACAAACAAACAACAGTTGAAGTGGGATTTGAACCTAGGTCCCTTGGTTTATAGTCCATGGCACTAACCAATAGGCTACTCCATAGACTTGCTCCCTGTTTTGCTAAGAATGCTCATAATACCTAAAGCTGTCATAGAGCCTGGCATCCGTTTTTGGTTTCACTTTCAGGGGAGAGGGAGGGTGACAGCAGCCACTGGGGAATAATCCTTTTTGTACCCTGGGCATACCTGAAACAGGACTGCATAAGGACGTCCTTCTTTTTAATAATGGACGTTTCTTCCCCCTTTGGTAATCACTCTTGGACGTGATTTCAGGCCCTCCATAATCCCACCCATGACATGCCCCCTTGCTATCTGGACATACTGCAGCATTGGATGTCCCTTTCTGCCTTTGCAAAATTGGTACTTGGACATTTCAAGTATATAGATGTCCATTTTGGCTTTTTGACATCCATATGCTTTGAAAATAAGAGCAATAGTCTTTTATATAGAATCACTATATGTTACAGTCTATAATACAGTGTAAGAGAGCAGACGCGGGACATGCCCTCCTGTGTTGTTTCCCTTTGACGTTCTATAAAATATCTTTATTTTTTGCCATGGTCTGTAACATGCCCTCATTGCATGTTCTCCTAAGCCTTAATCCAAAATCTAGTCCTACTTTCAAAGTATCTTGATGTATTCGTCACTTCCCTTTGTAATCTGATCTGTTTTTATTACATTCAAAAGCTAATCAAAGATCTTACCTGTGGACCAGGAGCCCCAGATTGACCCTGAGGTCCTGGAGCACCAGCATCTCCCTTCTGTCCTGCCTCGCCATGTTCACCTTTAAGTCCCGGCTGTCCATCCGCTCCCTGCAGCAGGAAAGAGGAAACAAACTTGTTTAGCTCCTGTATAATATGTACATCTAGAACTCAGAAGGGTCTATAGGTTCCAACGTTAACATACTTTACATATATAAATATAAGACACTGTATTTAAATTGAATGAGATCATTCATTCTAATGTTTAATAATGGTTATACAGGGAGAGGAGGTGTTTATACAGAAAAATATGAAGAAAAGGCCTAACAGCCTGACGAGCACTGCTGAAAGCAAAAAATGAGGCAAATGACCATAGAGAAAACATTTCAACTGAAGGAAAATAAATTATTTGTACTTACAGGAGGACCAGCAAAGCCAGCTGGGCCAGGAGGACCAGTCTCACCACGTTCACCCTACAAAACAGAGAGTTTGGTTAACAGTGACATCAGAGCACATGAGCCATTGGTTAGCAGTGACATCAAAGCGTAATCACATCACAGCTTCAGGGCTGTTGGTTAGCAATGATTCAGTGTACAAATAGTTAGTAGTGATATCACAGATCAAGTACCACTGGCTAGCAGTGACATCACAAGTCAAGGGTGCAGTGATACTACAGCTCAAGAGCCACTGGTTATCAGCACAAAGGACCAATGGTTAGCAGTGATAGCACAGCACAATGAACACTAGTAACAGTGACGTTACAGCCAAGAGTCACTGATTTATTTATTTAAAGCATTTATATTCCACATTTTCCCACTGGTTGTAGGCTCAATGTGGCTTACATAGGCTAAATCAGGAATACAGTACTAATGGCATATTAAAACAGTACAAACAGTAAATTAAAGTTTGGTATTATATTTAGATTTAACCAGTGCGTTTTTTCTAGCAAAAAAGGTGCCGGTACTCAAATGCCAAGCCACCCTTTAGGGGTGGGGTGATCATTGAGGGACCACCCCACAATAGCCAGGCCCCCTACAACCAGTCACAGAATCTATGACAAGGCAGAATTGGTGTGTAGAGCCTGAGCTCTTTCATTAAAATTTGGAGACCACGGGCCAATTTTAGCAGACAATGGAAAAAATGCTGGTACTTAGTACCCCCAAGTACCCCCTCAAAAAAGCCCTGGATTTAACTCATGCCTTTCCATGGGTAGCTTAAGGCAAGATACATCCAATACAATAGGTATTTAGAAGTAATATAGCAATACAAAGAATTCTGGTTAACAATGATATCACAGCTCTCTAAACTCTAGTTAATTAAGACAACACACAGTAACAAACTGCATTATACAGACATTGTCAGAGCTGGAGACTGTACTACACATAATTCATGGGAATTAGACTATACACTATACAGAAAAAAAATGAAGAAAGTGACCACAGAGAAAATGTTTCAATACAGATCTTCTAGGAGATGGTGGTATTTTATGTAGAGGGACACCGCAGAAGCGGAGGACAGTATTCAACTACGTCAGCAGATACCAGCAAAAGGAGTAGTGTAATCAGCAGGGCTCTCCCATGAAGAAAAACAGAAGGACGAGGAATATAATGATTTAAAAAACCTTTATTTCTTTAGGACCCAACACATCACTGTGTTTCGGCATAAAGCCTACATCAGGGGTCTAAACACAAGGTCACTGAAAAGTATAGGTAAAAACTCAGATCCAAAAAATAGGATGGTTGTGCATTAATAGTGTTTATAGGAGTAAGGATTTGCAGCACACAGAAACAGGAACGCCAGACCCCAAACAAATGGCACGAGAAACATAAAAACAAGAACTCAGAATTGGAACTTACAGGGGCTCCACGGGTGCCCACAGCACCAATGGGTCCAGGGGGACCAGATTCACCCTGAGAGAATGAAGAGAAAAAGTGAACGTGACACAGCTTTTCAGACAATAACCTAAGCAATCCCTAAACCCATATAGAGTCTCCCATAAAATCCTCCAAACTATCCCTCAGACCTAGTCACAACTTCTATCCAAAAACCCAGGCCAGGACTTAGGCACATCTTCCCATAGTCACACAATCTCTCTGTCTTGTCAGGACTAGACACAGCCTCTCTTCCAACCACACAAACACTCCCTCACACAATTTCCTCCTCTCCTCCCCCCCACTCCCTGTACATTCCCTTATACTCAAGCATGGGTAGTCTCTTGTGTGCAAGTACCAAGTCATGAATGAATAATGGGGGCCACCACTCATGTGATGCTATTTCGGCAGTCTGTTAGTGGAGTGGTTTGCCTTGCCTTTCTCAATAATCTTTACCCACCAGCTAAGCCCATGCATTCATTTAACCAACCAAAAGTGGATGGATGGTGGAACTGGCCACAAACAATTTCCCTACACCAAGGTACATCTCCTGTACAATCTCTCACACCATCCCCCTCCAGAGAGAGCTTCCCATACAATCCCTCAAACTCTGCCTTGCAGACAAGACTTCCATTGAGTTCCCAAAACAATCCCTTGAAAACTCCACCTCTACTACTACTACTACTACTTAACATGTCATTCAATGGAGAAAATAATCCCTCAGAATCTGTCTCTCTCAAAACAGAGCCAGTAGGAAATAGCCCATGACACTGCAGCATGCCATAGGGAATTGTGGAAGAAGTGGGAGCTCAACCCCTGGACAAAGGGTGAGATTACTCTTATCAGGCTCTTTTCCTCTCAAGCAGGAATACAGCAACAAGTTAAACTAGATGGTAACATCCTTCTAGCTTAGCTAGACAGCTGCTCTCTTAACTCAACAGCAAAAGACCTGGTGTGGAGCCAGAAGTTGCAGGTACCAATCCCATTAGTTCCTAGTTGGAAATGGAGCATAATTCTGCAAGTTTAGCCTCTTTACAAATGTCAGGCAGCAGAACTGGCGTTTACGGAAGCATTGGTGTGACCTAAATATATACTCAGTGTTCTGCAGATCTTTCTAGGAAATTAAAATTAACAGTGTGCAGTTCTCACCTTCTCACCATTAGGACCTGATGGGCCAGGAGGACCTATGGGACCAGTCAGACCCTAAAGAAGATCAAAGAAGCAGAAATGAATGGTTAGGGATGGAAGACTTTGGCAACAGAAGGAACTGTGAGACCAATACCTGCTTGCACATTAAAAAAAAAATTTGTTATTTATAAGATTTTTCAAATAACCGAGCACACATCTTGTACAGAAAAGTAACATATGCCTTTGACAGAAAAAAAGAATACTTAATACAATAAGAAAATGAATAAGGCACATTAACTACTCAAGTCCACAATAACAGAGATCCAAGATTTAAACTAGGAGGATAATAAACCATTCTAAATAATATAGGGGTTCTTTTACTAAAAGGTTGCTGTGCAGCAACCCTGAACTACCGGCAGCCCAATGCGGCTGCCAGTGGTAGTTCCTCCTCAAGTGTGCGCCATTTCTGGCACTATGGAAAGTAATTCCGTAATTTCTAGCACAGCGCTAACCCAGCAGTAATCGCTGCCCATTTACTGCTAGGTTACCACAGGAGCTCTTACCGCCACCTCAATGTGTGGCAGTAAGTGCTCCCCCCTCCCCCCCCCAGCAGGGCCACACAATACGAATAATCTTATTGCATGGCCACGTCTTCTTTAGGGGCTTTTCACCCACTGCGGTAAAAAGGGCCCCCGCACACATCAAAAACTGCCCCTGCCACTACCACAGGGCCCTTTTTTCCACAGCTTGGTAAAAGGATCCAAAAATGAGGATACTTGCACATCGTTAAATAACGTTAGGACAGCAAAAGGTACACATTCATTTAGAAAATATTAATATGATATAAAATGACAAGAAAACAAACAGTCATGCCAATGATTGAGCTTCCTCTGCTACTTACTCTAGCACCATCTTTACCAGGAGCACCTTCTGGGCCTTTCTCACCAGTATCTCCCTGTGGGGAAAAAAATGAATTAAAGATCAATACTAATTGAAGCTTCCTTTCCCTCTGCTCCTCCTTCAACACTCTTCCCTCAGTGAACTACAAGAGCATTAGGAAAACCTTCACACTGAAATTTCACTAAGTGGATGAGACGGAAACTTAGGTCTTCAAGACGTGATTTACACCATAAATTACTCATTTGATATGAACTTAAGGGCCCAATATTCAGCTGGTAGCAGTAAGCATTTTGCTGACCACTGGCAGCTTTATCCCTGAATATTCAATGCCGGCCATGTCCAGGCTCTGGCACTGAGAGTATATACAGCCAGCCAGAACTTAACCAGTTAAGTGCAATATTCAACACTTAACTGGCTAAGAACTGTATACAGACAGGCCTGTGTTTTATGTGGTCCTATTTATGCGATTATCTGAGCCAGTTAAGTGCTACTTCCACCTCCAGAATGCCCAAAAAATAGCTGGTTTCGACTTAGGCACTAACCGAGCATTTTCAGTAATACTATTCAGTTAAGTGCCGCTGAAAATGCCCAGTTAGCCCCGGACAACTGTTCTAAATCGTTTTGAATATTGTGCCCTTCATTACTTTAGTATTTATTTTATAATTTTATCCTGTATAACTAGTCTCTTTCATATAATCTGCTTTGAACTTCTTGGGAGAAGGTGTACAATAAATATTCCTGATTAGATTAGCCACCCGATTTTTATAAATTTTTTTAAATGACCACTAAAATAGGCGGTTATCCATCACTGATTATCGCTGGTTAGCAGCTTAAAGATAGCCAGTTATTTTGTATGATATAACCAACTATTTGCCGATTTTTAAAGGCAGCCCAGCTAGGTTTGGTAATCATACTTGGCCACCACAATAGGTAGAATAATTTTAGCTGGTCTGACTTTAACCGGTCAGCTCTGAATATCAACTTAGTCAGTCAGGTCAAAGTTACTACTGCCAGGGCCACCGACAGACTGAGCCGGGCCCAGGGCAGGGCTGCCGCCGCCGGGCCCAGGGCAGAATCGTTATCGCTGCTGTCCCCCCCCCCCCCCCCCAAATCATCATCACCACTGCTGCTCCCCCTCCCTCTCAACCACCCAAAATACCTTAGCTGGCTCTGCCAGCTCCAGGCAGCGCAGCTCCTTCCTCAGCCCAGCATTGCCTGCCCCTGTGGCTGCTTTCCTCAGGTTGCACATGCTCAGTCTCAAAACTGAGCATGCGTGGCCTGAGGGCCCAGCAGCTGCTAGGCAGGCAATGCAAGGAGGGCCCAGTGCCAGAGTTTTCTCTCTCCTGCTCCTATCGGGACACGATCACCCGGGTCCCGTCAGGAACAGGAGAGAGAGGGACCCCTGCGCTGGGTCCCCCCCCCCCCCACCAGAGAGCCAGGCCCAGGGTATTTTGCTCCCCCCTCGGCGGCTATGACTGCTGCTACTACTACTCATCATTTCTATAGCACTATTAGACATACACATCGCTGTACACATTATATGCAGATACTTTCTCTCTGCCTAGAGGGCTCACAATCTAAGTTTTGTACCTGGTGCAATGGAGGGTTAAGTGACTTGCCCAAGGTCACAAGGAGCTGCAGTGGGAATTGAACCCAGGTTGCTAGGATCAAAGCCCGCTGCAATAACACACTCCATCCCAGAACCCTGCAATCCCTCCCCCCCCTCCAAGGTATGTGCCCTTGATCTCCCTGAACAGTGCCCAATAAGTTAACCTGGATATTCAATGCCGGTCACCGGAAATGACCCAGCACTGAATATCCGGGTTTAGCATGGACTGCGGGAGACAGCCCGGCTATCCCCTGCAGTCTAAATATTGGGCAGTAGGTTTTTACTCTGCTACTACTACTACTACTACTATTTAGCATTTCTATAGCGCTACAAGGCATACGCAGCGCTGCACAAACATAGAAGAAAGACAGTCCCTGCTCAAAGAGCTTACAATCTAATAGACAAAAAATAAATAAAGTAAGCAAATCAAATCAATTAATGTGAACGGGAAGGAAGAGAGGAGGGTAGGTGGAGGCGAGTGGTTACAAGTGGTGCGAGCGGGAAGAGTATGGTTCCACAGGATAACATCTACTATTATTATTATTGGGGTCAATATTCAGCGGGTGGCGGTAAGCATTTTGCTGACCGCCACTGGCATTATTCCCAGATATTCAATGTCGAGCCATGTCCAAGCTTCGGCACTGAATATCCAGTTTTTGCGGACCTGGCTAACACATAGCTGATTAAGTCGATATTAAGAATTTAGCCAATCATGGATTGCCGCATAAAGATAGGACTGTGTTTTATGCATTCACATTTCTGGGATTACCCTGGCTAGTTAAGTCCTGAATATTTGCACTTAACAGGTCAAGTGCTGATTTCACCGCAGGAATGCCCCCAAAATAGCCAGTTTTCACTTAGATGCTAACCACAAATTTTCAGAGGAGATAATTGGATAAGTGCTGCTGAAAATTCGCAAATAGCTCTGAACAAGTTATTTAACCAGTCAGCAGCTGTTTCTGTTCTGTTAAATCATTTTGAATATCAACCAGGTTAGAACATAAGAGTAGCCATACTCAGTCAGACCAGTGGTCCATCTAGCCCATTATCCTGTTTCCAGTAGCATCGTTCTATAAGGGGCTGCCTAGTGTAAGCACGCTTTCAGAAGCCTTATTTTAGGTCAGTTTTATAAAGACACCTACTTGTCCTTATAAATAGTATAAATAGTGGAATTGCAGATGGACCGGGTACAAATTCCCCAACTATAATTTTCAAGTACAAGTGTAGATTAGCATTTTTTTCATTTCCACGAGAACTCCACCCCATACATTCTTACTGGAAAAGTGTGCACCATGATATCATCACATATACTTTTAAACTGGTCAGAATTTTATGAGACCCAATTCCACACATTTGTGGCCACAGACACAACAAATGACTCTAGAAAATTACCCCCATCATGTAATTGGGGAAATGTTTGGTACACTATTGGGCTCATTTTTGAAAGCGAAGGACGCCCATCTTTTGACATAAATCAGAAGATGGGCGTCCTTCTCACAGGGTCGTACAAATCAGTATAATTGAAAGCCAATTTTGGATGTCCCCAACTGCTTTCCGTCACAGGGATGGACAAAGTTCAAGCGGGCATATCGCAGGTGTAGCGAAGGCAGGACTTGGGCGTGCCTAACACTAGGACATCCTCAACCCATAATCGAAAGAAATAAAGATGTCCCTGACGAACACTTGGACAACCTTACCTGGTCGTGTTTTTCTTACAACCAAGGCACAAAAAGGTGCCCAAAATCACCAGATGACCACCAAAGAGAATCGGGGATTACCTCCCGTTACTCCCCCAGTGGTCACTAACTCCTCCCACCCTCAAAAACACCTTTTAAAATATTGATTGCCAGCCTCAGATGTCATACTCAGCTCCATCACAGCAGTATGCAGGTCCCTGGAGCAGTTTTAGTGGGCGCAGTGCACTTCAGGCAGGCGGACCCAGGCCCATACCCCCCATTACCTGTTACGTTCGTGGAGGAAACAGCGAGCTCTCCAAAACCCACCAGAAACCCACTGTACCCACATCTAGGTGCCCCCCTTCACCCGTAAGGGCTATTGTAGTGGTGTATAGTTGTGGGTAGTGGCTTTTGGGGGGGGGTTGGGGGGTTCAGCACACAAGGTAAGGGAGCTATGTTCCTGGGAGCAATTTATGAAGTCCACTGCAGTGCCCCCTACGGTGCCCAGTTGGTGTCCTGGCATGTCAGGGGGACCAGTGCACTAAAAATACTGGCTCATCCCAAGATCAAATGGCTTGCATTTGGTCATTTCTGAGATGGACGTCCTTGGTTTCGATTATCGCCGAAAATCAGAAACAACCAAGTCTAGGGACGACCATCTCTAAGGACTACCAAATTTCAGGATTTGGGCGTCCCTGACCGTATTATCAAAACGAAAGATGGACGTACATCTTGTTTCGAAAATAAGGGTTTCCCTGCCCCTGGATGGGGACATTTTGCAAGGACGTCCAAATCGAAACGAGGATGTCCCTTTCGATTATGCCCCTCCACGTCATGCATGAGCACAGAAGCTTCACCCACTCTATCTATTGCCTTCACCCTTTCTATCCTAAAGGATGGCTCATGTCAGATCTGTGACCCAACAAGAAGCACAGCCTGTTCAGTACTCATATTTAATGATAAGTTCAGGGACTTTCTGTGTTCAGACTGGAAGGAGCAAAACTGGCACTTACCCTGTCTCCTTTGGGACCAGAAATTCCAGCAGCCCCACGCTCACCAGGCATTCCCTGCAAGCCAGGGGGTCCAAGGGCACCAGCAGGACCAACTGCACCGACGGCACCCTAAACCAGAAAAATATATCCAGTTAATAGTCACCTAAAGAAGGAATTCCACAAATTCTCTTGGGACTGTAGAAGGCCTGGAAGCATAAAGAAGCTAAGCATTTCCACTCCTGTACTACATGGAGGAAGGGTCTAATGAGAGACAAATGCTAAGCGTTTTCACTCCTGTTATAAGGCAAGCTCAGGGAAGAGAGAACCCTCCTGTGAAATGGAAGAGCAACATTTTGGCTCAGGGAGTGACTTCCAATTGATCACTGCAAGAGAGCAGCCAAATAAAGCCCTCTCCCAGGATCAGGATAGAGAAGATACATACCTGTAGCAGGTATTCTCCAAAGACAGCAGGCTGATTGTTCTCACTGATGGGTCGACGTCCACGGCAGCCCAGGAATTGCAATTTTTCACAGCAAAAATAAACAAAGTTTTGCCAGAGCCTTCCGGCGTGAGGGGCGCGCGCACCACACATGCGTGGCCGTCTTCCCGTCCGTAGCGCGAGAGTCCCTGCTCAGTTAGATCAAAAAGCAATAGCAAGGAGAAGAACAACTCCAAAGGGCAGGTGGGCGGGTTTGTGAGAACAGTCAGCCTGCTGTCCTCAGAGAATACCTGCTACAGGTATGTATCTTAGCTTTCTCCAAGGACAAGCAGGCTGCTTGTTCTCGCTGATGGGGTATCCCTAGCACCCAGGCTCACTCAAAACAACAAAGAAGGTCAATTGGGCCTCGCAACGGCGAGGACATAACTGAGATTGACCTAAAGCAGAAACATCTAACTGAGAGTGCAGCCTGGAACAGAATAAAAATGGGCCAAGAGGAGTGGAGTTGGATTCTAAACCCCGAACAGATTCTGCAGCACTGACTGCCCAAACCAACTGTCGCATTGGGTATCCTGCTGAAGGCAGTAGTGAGATGTGAATGTGTGGATTGATGACCACGTCGCAGCCTTGCAAATCTCTTCTATAGTGGCTGACTTCAAGTGGGCCACCGATGCTGCCATGGCTCTAACACTATGAGCCGTGACATGACCCTCAAGATTCAGCCCAGCTTGGGCATAAGTGAAGGAAATGCAATCTGCTAGCCAATTGGAAATGGTGCATTTCCCCGACTGCGACTCCCCTTCTGTTGGGATCAAAAGAAACAAACATTTGGGCGGACTGTCTGAAGGGGCTTGTCCGCTCCACATAAAAGGCCAATGATCTCTTGCAGTCCAAGGTGTACAACTGACGTTCAGCAGGACGGGTATGAGGACGGGGAAAAAATGTTGGCAAGACAATTGACTGGTTTAGATGGAACTCTGACACCACCTTCGGCAAGAACTTAGGGTGCGTGCGGAGGACTACTCTGTTGTGATGAAACTTAAGATAAGAAGCATGCACTACCAAGGCTAGGAGCTCACTGACTCTATGAGCTGAAGTAACAGCCACCAAGAAAATGACCTTCCAGGCAGGGGTGTGCTGGTAAATTTTTAACAACGGGCTCTCTCTCCGGGCATAGCCGGCCCTGAAATTTGGGGGGGGGGGGGAATACATGCCTCTCTCTCCCCTCCCTTGTGCAGGCACGCTAGGCATACCTTTGCCGAGCCCCACCAGCCAATAAATGGACTGCCACCATTCTCTGCTGCTTGTTTCTGGCTCTGAGCAGCACGATGGAACCTTCTTGCGCTTCCATGAAAAGTCCAAGCCTGATGCTCAGAGTCAGAAACAAGGAGCAGGGAGCAGCAGCAGTCTATTTACTTGGCTGGTGTCGCGTTCTCGAGGACCTTGGCATACTGTCAGGCTTCTTCCCCGGGAGCACTGGGTTCGTGAGTCCTTGGGCCACTACCGTGGAGCGGCAGTGGCAGGCAAGATCACCTTCAAGGTAGAGACGAGACAAGACTGGACCGGAACCCCGGACTGGAGTTCTACACAGGAATACACAGAACTGGAACGCACCGGACGGGTGCGCACTGGAGTGGAGCCCGCTGGACTGGAACACACTGGAGTGGCCCCACTGGACTGGAACATACAGGAGTGAAACCCGCTGGACTGGAACACACTGGAGCGGAACCCACTGGACCGGAACCCGCTGGACAGGAACACACTGGACCTAGGCTTCACCTACGCTTAGCCACCTTTCCCCGAGGGTTGAGCCCTCAGGTTCAGGCAGCCGGCAGGACTTACAGGAAAACCCGGAACTGGAACTTGCAAGCAGGAACAGCAGGAATGAGGATCCAGGAGTGCCCCCAGGCACCCAGGCCAAAGCAAGGCAGACAGGCAGGGAATGTCCGTATCAAGGAGTGCTGGCAACAGACTGAACAAGGGCTGAAGCTCCAGAAGCAAAGAAAAACACACACGGGAAAACCAGCAGGCTAAACACAAGAAGACTAGGAAACAGTACACAAGCTAACAAGAAAGCTATGCCCAAGCTAACCAGTCATACACTAGAAACATACACTAAGCAAACACAGGAGATCTGGTAAAGCTGTACACAGGCCAACAAGCAAAGCCATGCCCAAGCTAACAAGTCATACACTAGAAACATACACAGAGCAATCACAGGAGAACTAGCAAAGCTGTACACAGGCTAATAAGCAAAGCTGTGCCCAAGCTAACAAGTCATACACTGGAAACATACACAGAGCAATCTCAGGAGAACTAGTAAAGCTGTACACAGGCTAACAAGCAAAGCTGTGCCCAAGCTAACAAGTCATACACTGGAAACATACACAGAGCAAACTCAGGAGAACTAATAAAGCTGTACACAGGCTAACAAGCAAAGCTGTGCCCAAGCTAACAAGTCATACACTAGAAACATACACAGAGCAATCTCAGGAGAACTAGTAAAGCTGTACACAGGCTAACAAGCAAAGCTGTGCCCAAGCTAACAAGTCAAACATAGAGACTCACACAGAGCAAACAATGTAGCAGTGTACAGAGCACTCTATATACCAGGGCCCTTAGACGAAATGCAAAGGCCAGGGCTGCAGGCTCTAAGTGATTAATAAAGCCTTTCAACACCAGAGGCACAGCTGCAGCAATCTCCTTGCCTCCAAACAGAGGCTTGACACACAGAGAAGTCAGCCCACAGGAAGGAACAGCGGGAGCCATCTTGGATACTGGCATAGAGGAGTCGGCAGCCATCTTGGAAGAGGCATAGCCCACACAGGTGAGGTTCAGTAGGGCAATCAGCACACAGAGCCAGAGAGAAACTAAGACAGAGACAGACACAGAGACAAGCAGAAGCCAGCACAGCCACTGACTCCCAGAAACAGGGTAAGTATGAGGGTGGTCACGGCCACAGACGTGACAGCTGGTGGGGCCAGCATCACTGACAGCAAAGTAAAAGAGAATTCAGGAGGGGGCCCAAGCCCACATTTTGGGAGTCAGTTTTTAAAGTAGCCATGGGGATGCCTACTTTAACAACCGGTTCCCAAAATTCTTAAAAACTTAACAAACGGCTCTCGCGAGCCCGTGAGAGCCCACTCC
The DNA here is from genome assembly GCF_901765095.1 of Microcaecilia unicolor. NCBI lineage: Eukaryota > Metazoa > Chordata > Amphibia > Gymnophiona > Siphonopidae > Microcaecilia > Microcaecilia unicolor. The sequence continues at coordinate 291,294,544 of NC_044033.1, forward strand.
AGCACACCACTGCTTCCAGGTCAAGTACTTCAGATGGCAGGAATTCAGTGGCTCAAAAGGAGGCTTCATCAGCTGGGTGAGAATGACGTTGAGATCCCATGACACTGGTGGAGGTCTGACAGGGGGCTTTGACAAAAGCAAACCTCTCATGAAGCAAACAACTAAAGGCTGTCCAGAGATAGGCTTACCCTCTACATGTTGATGATAAGCACTAATTGCGCTAAGATGAACTCTTACGGGGTTGGTCTTGAGACCAGACTCTGACAAGTGTAGAAGCAGGGTCTGTGTAGGACAAGAGCGAGGATCTAGGGCCTTGCTATCACACCAGACAGCAAACCTCCTCCATTTGAAAAAGTAGCACCTCTTCGTGGAATTTTTCCTGGAAGCAAGCAAAACCCGGGAGACACCCTCAGAGAGACCCAAGGAAGCGAATTCTATGCGCTCAACATCCAGGCTGTGAGTGCCAGAGACCGGAGGTTGGGATGCAGAAGCGCCCCCTCGTTCTGAGTTATGAGGGTTGGAAAACAGTCCAATCTCCACGGTTCTTCGGAGGACAACTCCAGAAGAAGAGGAAACCAAACCTGATGCGGCCAGAAGGGAGCAATCAGAATCATGGTTCCACAGTCTTGCTTGAGTTTCAGCAAAGTCTTCCCCACCAGACGTATGGGAGGATATGCGTACAAAAGGCCCCTCCCCCAATGAAGGAGAAAGGCATCCGACGCTAGCCTGTCGTGGGCCTGAAGTCTGGAACAGACCTAAGGGACCTTGTGATTGACCTGAGTGGCAAAAAGATCCACCGAGGGGGTGCCCCACTCTCGGAAGATCTTACATACGACGCCCGAGTTGAGCAACCACTCGTGAGCAGGGCCGATCTTAGCAAGTGCGGGGCCCTGTGCAGACCAGTTTGGTGGGGCCCCATACTAGCCCCACCCCATTGATAAGATTATTCAATTTTTAGAAAATGTATTTATGAAATTTCAAATAAAGACAAATGAAGCTAAACTTGTACAGAAAAACTGATTGAAATAATAAGCACAATTATATCATGAAACCCCCCACTCCCCAGAAATTATTCAGTTCAAGTCCACTACAATTAGTAGTTCCAATTCTCATAACAAAGGAGAATAAAGGAAAAATATTAATTAAGAAAAGATCCAGTACTTTCAAATTCCCCTATTACTCTGTAACCCATCAAACCAGAGAGGCAACACAGAGATCCCCAACCCCAAGTAGCCAAAAAAGATGTAAGTTACCTCAAGAAGTCAGACTCAACATGCAACAATACTAGAAAAATTGAAACTTACCTGCAAAATATCACAGATGCACATTTCCAAAAGCTGACATATTCCAATTAATAAATTCTGAATTAAATACTTTTTTCTATCTTTATTGTCTGATCATTTAGTTTTTCTAGTCGCTTTGGTCCCAGTGTCTTCTATTTTATGCAGTGTCTTCTTTCCATTTGATATTTTTTCTCTCACCATGTCCACCATCGTCATGTGTCCTGTCCACCATCTGTATCCCTGTCCCTATCCTTTCTCCAGTTTCAGCATCTGTCTTCAAAGTGTTCTGATCCAGCCCTTAAATTCAGCAATTTTCCCTCCATCCATATCCAGCTTTTCTCCTCACTCCCCTCCATCTATGTGCATCTACTTTCCTCCCCTCCCCTCCATCCATCCAGCATTTCTCCTCTCTCCCTTCCCCTCCATCCAAGTGCATCTCCTTACCTTTGTCTTTCCTTCCCTCCATTCCTGTCCAACATTTCTCCTCTCTTCCCTGCCCTCCACTCCATCTATGTCCAGATTTCTCCTCTCTTCCCTCCCCTCCATCTATCTACGTCCAGCAACTCTCCTCTCCCCTGCCCTCCCCTCCCCTCCATCCATCCATCCATGTCCAGCAACTCTCCTCTCTCCCCTGCCCTCTCCTCCATCCATATCTAGCAAATCTCCTCTCCCCTGCCCCCTCCAGCCATCCAAATCCAGCAATTTTCCTCTCCCCTGCCCTCTCCTCCATGTCCAGTGATTTCTCCTCTTCCCTGCCCTCCCCTCCCATCCATGTCTGATTCTCCTTTGCCTCCTTGCCCACCCCTGCCATCCATGTCGACTTGCTCCAGCCCCCGAGTTTGAGGTGCAACCCAGCCCCGCCCTCATGAATCAGGAATCATAGACTTCCATCCCTGATTTCTCAAATCCCAACATATGCATATGGTCTATTTTTCAAGGCAACCTACCCCCCCCCCCCCCCCCAAATATGAAAACTAGTTCATTGTGCAGACTCATATTTAAAGGCTTCCTTCCCCTTTTAGTGCAATAGAGGACTCAAAAATGAAAAAGCAGTGTGGTACCTGGTAGCTGAGGACGATTTCGGGCTCCATGCTGCTCGCAGGCATGGCTCCCACGGGCTTCTCTCCGCCTCTCTCGGTGCTTCGCTCGGTCGCCGCCGGCCTGTGCTTTTCCCGCTCCGCTCAGCCTTCCTTTGACTGGTGGCTCTCTGCTCTGTACAGCCCCGGTCTCAGGCTCTGCTGTTGCTCCGCTTCGCCTCCATCTCGTTCTCTCTTCCTCCGCTCTGCTTCCAAGCGCGCGGCTGCAGGGACCGGCACGAGCATTGCTGGTCCGCGTCACCTGACTCCGCCCCCCCCCCGCCTCGCTCTGCTGCTACAGCTGCACCGCGTAGGGGGCGGAGGCAGAAACACCAAAAATGGGCAAGAGGTGCGCGAGGAAGAAGGTTGCACTGGCCTTGACTGAAGAGGCAAAGAGGATGCTCAGGTTCCGGCGATACAATCAGCTGTCGTCGCGCGATGCTGCTTCCAGTTCCAGGAAGGGAGATGCCATGGGAGGTGGCAGGAATGGAAAGGACGGAGGGCTGTCGGGGGGTTGGGCGTCGGTGCGGGAACGGAGTGGGATGGAGCGGAGGAGGCAGAGTTGAGGCGCGCCGTGCGGTGCCCCCTTAGGCACGAGGCCCTATGCGGCTGCCTCAGTCGCCTCGGCCTAAGACCGGCCCTGCTCGTGAGGTTGCATTATCCTGCTCAATCTGTTGGCTAGACTGTTGTTTACGCCTGCCAGATACGTGGCTTGGAGAAACATGCCGTAATGGCAAGCCCAAAACCACATCTGGACGGCTTCCCGACACAGGGGGCGAGATCCGGTGCACCCCTGCTTGTTGATGTAGTACATGGCAACCTGATTGTCTGTCTGAATTTGGATAATTTGATTGGACAGCCGATCTCTGAAAGCCTTTAGAGCATTCCACACCGCTCGCAACTCCAGGAGATTGATCTGAAGACCTTTTTCCTGGAGGGACCAAACTCCTTGAGTGAAGCCCATCGGCATGAGCTCCCCACCCCAGGAGGGTTGCATCCATGGTCAGCATTTTGTGTGGCTGAGGAATTTGAAATGGACGTCCCAAGGTCAAATTGGATCAAACTGTCCACCAGCAAAGGGAATTGTGAAAATCAGTGGACAGCTGGATTGCATCCTCTAGATCCCCTGCAGCTTGATACCACTGGGAAGCTAGGGTTCATTGAGCTGATCTCATGTGAAGACGGGTCATGGGTGTCACATGGACTGTGGAGGCCATATGGCCTAGAAGTATCAACATCTGCCGAGCTGTGATCTGCTGAGACGCTCTGGCCATGGAAACTAGAGACAGAAGATTGTCTGCTCTCGCTCCTGGAAGATTGGCACGAGCCATCTGTGAGTCCAGCAGAGCTCCTATAAATTCCAGTTGCTGAACAGGGAAAAGATGGGACTTGGGGTAATTTATAACAAACCCGAGTAGCTCCAGCAGTTGAATAGTCATCTGCATGGACTATAGAGCTCCTGCCTCTGAGGTGTTCTTCACCAGCCAATCGTCGAGATAAGGGAACACATACACTCCCAGTCTGCATAGCGAAGCTGCAACTACTGCCAGGCATTTTGTAAAGACCCTGGGCGCAGATGCCAGACCAAAGGGCAGCACACAATACTGGAAGTGCTGCGCTCCCAGACGGAATCGAAGATACCTCCTGTGAGCTGGAAGTATCGGGATGTGTGTATAAGCATCCTTTAAGTTCAGAGAGCATAGCCAATCATTTTCCTGAATCATGGGAAGAAGGGTGCCCAGGGGAACCATCCTGAACTTTTCTCGGACTAGGAATTTGTTCAGGGCCCTTAGGTCTAGGATGGGACACTCCCCCCACCCCCCCATTTTCTTTTGCACAAGAAAGTACCTGGCGCTGAGAAGGGTGGAGAGTTCCTCTGCATGTACCTGCCTATGCTGGAATCTGAAGGACTGAGCTCCCGGTGGGCAATTTGGAGGTCTGGAGATCAAATCGAGGGAGTATCCTAACTGGATTATATGAAGAACCCACCGATCGGAGGTTATGAGAGGCCAACTTTGGTGAAAAAATTTTAACCTCCCCCCTGACTGGCAAGTCGTCCGGCACGGACACCTTTATAGCGGCTATGCTTAGCTGGAGCCAGTCAAAAGCCCGTCCCTTGCTTTTGCTGGGGAGCCACAGGGGCCTGCCTTGGCGCACGCTGTTGACGAGAACGAGCGCACTGGGGATGAGCCTGAGAAGGATGTCGAAAAGGAGGATTGTACCTACGCTTGTTATAAGCATAGGGAGCATTCTTCCTTCCCCGGAACAATCGTCTACCTGATGAGGTAGTAGCAGAAGGCGCCCGGCAGGAGAGATTGTCCATAGCGATATCCCGCTGCGTGATCTGATCAACCACTTGCTCGACTTTCTCACCAAAAATATTACCCCCCGGCAAGGGACATCCGCAATCCGCTGCTGGACTCGATTATCCAGGTCAGAGGGGAAGGGGAAAATGGGACTTGATATACCACCTTTTTGAGGTTTTTTTTGCAACTACATTTAAAGCGATTTACATATACTTATTTTGTACCAGGGGCAATGGAGTGTCAAGTGACTTTCCCAGAGTCACAAGGAGCTGCAGTGAGAATTGAACTCAGTTCCCCAAGATCAAAGTCCACTGCACTAACCACTAGGCTACTCCTCCACTCCATGAGAGTCTGTGCATCACTATACCTTGGGCAGCGGTTCTGGATGCAACATCAAAAGAACCTTCTGCTCAGTGTGCTGCTGCGGCTAGGAAAGCGAATAGAATGTTGGGTATTAGGAAAGGTATGGAAAACAGGTGTGAAGATGTTATAATGCCGTTGTATCGCTCCATGGTGCGACCGCACTTTGAGTATTGTGTTCAATTCTGGTCGCCGCATCTCAAGAAAGATATAGTAGAATTGGAAAAGGTGCAGCGAAGGGCAACTAAAATGATAGCGGGGATGGGACGACTTACCTATGAAGAAAGACTAAGGAGGCTAGGGCTTTTCAGCTTGGAGAAGAGACAACTGAGGGAAGACATGATAGAGGTATATAAAATAATGAGTGGAGTGGAACAGGTGGATGTGAAGCGTCTGTTCACGCATTCCAAAAATACTAGGACTAGGGGGCATGCGATGAAACTACAGTGTAGTAAATTTAAAACAAATCAGAGAAAATGTTTCTTCACCCAACGCATAATTAAACTCTGGAATTCGTTGCCGGAGAACATGGTGAAGGCGGTTAGCAGAGTTTAAAAAGGGATTAGACGGTTTCCTAAAGGACAAGTCCATAAACCACTACTTAATGGACTTGGGAAAAATCCACAATTCCAGGAATAACATGTATAGAATGTTTATACGTTTGGGAAGCTTGCCAGGTGCCCTTGGCCTGGATTGGCCGCTGTCATGGACAGGATGCTGGGCTCGATGGACCCTTGGTCTTTTCCCAGTGTGGCATTACTTATGTACCACTGGACAGGAATTTACGACACGCCTTCTGCTGCCTGACTACCTCCTGAAAAGGCTTGGCCTGCTCCGGAGGGAGTTTATCAACCAAGTCCGCCAGTTGCTTCACCGTGCTCCTCAAGTGAATGCTTGTGTAGAGCTGGTAGGATTGAATTTTGGCCACGAGCATAGAGGCCTGATATACCTTTCTCCCAAGAGTCCAGGGTTCTAGATTCTCTTCCCGGGGGTGCCGAGGCAAAGTCCCTAGAACTCATGGCTCTCTTGAGAGCGGAATCCACAACCATAGAGTCGTGACGTAACTGCGACTTCATCAGCTTACTTAGTGGTTTCATCCAGTTCCGCATAAGTGTCTCCTTGAGCACATTATGCAAAGGAACAGTGGATGACTCCTTAGGTGGCGAAGGACAGTCAAGGACCTCGAGCATCTCAGTCCTGGGCTCATCCTCAGATACCACAGGGAAGGAAATAGCCACAGACATTTCCCGGACAAATGAAGAGAAAGAAAGACTCTCCGGGGGAGAAAGCTTTCTTTCTGGTGAAGGAGTAGGATCAGAGGGAAGACCGACCACAAGACTCCTCAGAAGAGAAATACCTGGTATCCTCCCCTTCATCCCACGAGGCATCCTCATCGGTATCAGACAAGAGTTCCTTAACTGCAGTCCGAAACCGGGCCCGTCTCGACACCATGTCCTCGATGGCGATGTCGAGAAGTCGACTTCCATGCCAGCGGCATTGAAGCTCCCTCCAGCGATGTTGACGGGGAGTCAACCTGGGTGGCAGCCGATGCCGCAGGCAGCACCGACGTCGGAGACCTCACCACAGGCATAGAGCCAGCTGCCACTTCCATCGACTGTACGGAGGGCGCAAGCACCCCAGGTACTGGAGCAGACTGACGCAGCAACCCCTTCAGAAGACCTGTAAGAATGGCTCAGATGCACTCATCTAGAGTCGCTGTCGAGCAAGGCTGCGGAGTTGGTGCAAGAATCGACATCAGAATCTATGGAGGTCGAGGAGGCAGTACTGGGCTGCCCGAAGACCTCTTGAATGGAGGGTGAGCGGTCCTCCCGGCGTCGGCGCTTCACGGGTCCCGAATCCTTCGACGCCCCGGAGCTCCCGGCACCATGCTTGGCAGGAGACCAATGACGATGCTTCTTCGCCTTCGCTCGATGCACGTCATCGGTACTCCTCGGTACCGACGAGGAGGATGTGGAATCCACACGCCTCCTCGGGGTCGGGTCCGAGAGTGGTCGGTCCCGGGGGGCCTGTACAGCAGGAGACTTCGAGGCAGGTGGAGACCCACTCGACGGCTCACTGCTCCCAGCATGTGGTGGTCTCTGGACAGCCATTACCTGCGCTCCTGAAGTTGATGCCATCTTCGGTGCCAATATCGATGACGCCAACCTCAGTACCGATGTTGAGGTTGATGCCGAGGAACCGGTCGAAGCTCAGAAAAGATGGTCCTGAAGAGCTTTTCTCGACGCTTGTGTCCGCTTTTTAAGGCTAAGACACAACTTACATGCATCTGGGCGACGGTTGGGCCCAAGGCACTGAAGACACCACGCGTGGGGATCGGTACATGAGATCGACCGGTTGCATCAAGAACACTTCTTGAAGTCGCTGGGAGTCCTCGATGACATGGACGGAAAAATAGCGGCGGTGAAGTCAAAATTCGCGATTGTGCCAAATAAAAGGGCACAAAAATGAGAAAGCGCATACGCCAAACTAAGAAATAAAGGATTTTTTTTTTTTTAGTTTTGAAGGCAGGATAAAAGAAATAAACAGGATAAAAGAAGACTCTGGGCCTGAAGAGAGAGACCGACAAAGCAGCCACTCTCCACCGTGGAAAAAGAAAAACTGAGCAGGGACTCTCATGCTATGGGCGGGAAGACGACCGCTCATGCACGGTGCGCACGCACCAGTGGCGTAGCCAGACAACCAATTTTGGGTGGGCCTGAGCACAAAGTGGGTGGGCACAAATTTTTCTCTCTCCCCCCTCTCCCCCAGCACTTCCCAACTCAAAATATAAATACTTTAGCTGATGAGGATCCCCAATCTCCATCAGCTGGGGACCTCCACCAGAGATGGCCAGAACTCCTCCCCGCAGAGCCCAGCAGGCAGTAGCAACTCCTCGACCCACTGATGCCAGCACTGCATACATGCTTAGTTGTCAGTGGCTCCAGGATGCTGCCCCCATCTGCCAAGCTCAGCGGAAGGCAGCTCCGGCCAGCCCTGGAACAGATCCCCAGCTGGCAGGGCTTGGGGATCCCCACTAGCCACAGCAAGGGTCAGGGCTGCTGTTAACCATGCTGGTGACCTGGGCAGAAAATAAAGAAGCCCCTCCCCCAATTCCCTCTCCTCTCCAATCTCTTCATCTGCCGTTACAGTCACACTGACAGACCCTCACAAATTACAGAACAAGGAATCACAAATTAGAAATAAAAATAAGTAGACAAAATTGAACTGGGAACCTCAGCATGCACTGCAACACTGGAGAAAAAAAAAACCCCACAAAAGCACATTTCCTTTTCTACTTAACACAATAAAAAGACATCCACTATGCACATTTCCCAAAGCTAACATATTTCATTTAAAACATTCAAAATAAAATGATTTTTCTACCTTTATTGTCTGGACATTTTATTTTTCCATCATGTTGGTTCCAATTTCTCTTTCCCACTTTCCTGTCTGTCTTCTGCTAATTCTTCAAGCGGCTGTCCATTTGTCTTTTTTCTCCTGTAATTTCATTTCCTCACTACACCTGCCTCTGAAATATTGATCTTTCCATTTTAGCTCTTTCCTTTCTTTCTTTTTTCTTTTCTGCCTCTGTACACTCAAATTTCATGCTCTTTCTAAATCTTTTTCCTTCTTTTTACTTTTCAGATATCTATCACATTTCCATTTCCTTTCACCCACTAGCTCTCACATTCCCCATCTCTCTCCTTCCTAGCCTATTATTCCATTCCATCTTCAATCTACGCACCATTACCATATTTCTACCCCTGTAATCACTGTTCTCTCATCTATTTCCTTGTCATCTCCACTCCCTGGGCCCCATGCTTTCCACCATTCCCAGTGTCTCCCTCCCTCCACCCTTCCAGCCCAGCATCTGTTCCCTCTTTCTCCCACCCTCACCCTCTAGCCTGATATCTCCCTATCCCTTTTACCTCCCACCACCAGCATCTTCCTGTCCCATCTCTCTCCCCTCCCCCATTGTTCAGCATTTTTCCATTTCTCTTCCCTACCATCCATTTTTCTTCTTCTCTCCCTGGATCCATTTTCCCTCTTTCTCCCCTCCCCTGCTTGTGCATCTCTCCTTTCCTCTCCTCTCCTCCACCTTCATGTCCAACTTTTCTCCCTCTCCCTGCCTTGAGCCCCTGGTCTAACATCTCACTCCCCCACCACCACCACCACGCCACACATCATCTCTCCATCCTTCCTTCCTTCCCCTCACCTCAATGCCATGTTCAACATTTCCCCTTTCATCTCTCCCTCCTTTCCTTCCACTTCCATATCCAACACTTTTTTTCTCTCTGGTCCTTTACCAGTCCTATGCAGCCTTCCTCTCCTCACCCCACCCATATCCAACAATTCTCCCTCTCTTTCCCCTTGCAGCATCTGTCCATCCCCCCCCCCCCCACATCGAACAATTATTCCTCCACCCCACCCACCTAGCACTACCCTGTCTCACTCCCTCATCCCAACAATGCCCCTGTCTCTCTCTCTCTCCCTGACCCCTCAAGCCACCTACCAGCATGCTGTAAGTTTTTTTTCTCCTTCCCCCCAGCCACCCGCTGACCTGCTGCACCTATTTCCTCTCTCCCCCCTGCCAGCCACCCGCTGACATGCTGCACATTCCCCCCCCCCCGCCAGCCACCCGCTGACATGCTGCACATTCCCCCCCCCCCCCCCCCCGCCAGCCACCCGCTGACATGCTGCACCATTTTCCCCTCTACCCTGCCGCCAGCCACCCGCCACGGTTTTTTTACCTCCCAGCCACCCGGTCCAGCTCTTCACGTCTGCAACAGCGCCACGTCCATCAACACGCTGCTGCTACACGACTGCTTCCTTCCAGGCTGACCTCACCTTCTCCAATACTCTTTCTGAAGAGGCGAGGCCAGCGCAGAGGAAGCACTCATAGCAGCGTGCGTGCTGGAGGGTGCTGCGCAGCTCGAGCTAGCACTGCTGCCGGATTCGGAAGGGGATGACAGGAGGGAACAAAACTTGCGGCGCTCCGGCTGGGACTGGAGAGGAGGGAAAGCTGAAATCGTGGTTTGGTTCTGTATGAGGTGCATTCTTTGCTGGGTGGGCCCGAGCCCAAAGTAGGTGGGCCCTGGCGCGCACCGCGCGCTGGAAGGCTCTGGCAAAACTTTGTTTATTTTTGCTGTGAAAAATTGCTGTTCCTGGGCCGCAGTGAATGTCAACCCATCAGTGAGAACAAACAGCCTGCTTGTCCTCGAACAGATTATTAACACCAAACTCATTGAAAGACTCTGTTGAAATTACTAAACAAGATTTCTCACAGAAAATTGAGTGTTTACAAAAGGAAGTGGAACAAACTAATGAATTTAAAGTTGCTGTGATAAAAGACAATCAGGCTCATTTTCAAAGCACTTAGCCTCCCAAAGTTCCATAGAAACCTATGGAACTTAGCCTCCCAAAGTGCTTTGAAAATATGCCTCAATGTGGATATTAGGAGAAAACTTGAAAATATTGAAAATCATAATAGAAGATTGAACCTGCGCTTGCTTAATTTCCCCAAATTATATGGGATGTCTCCCCAAGATTTATTTGCTAGATTTCTTAAAGAAAATTTAAAATATCCTCAAGAAGCGATTCCACCATTAGAAAAAATTTACTTTATATCTAACACGATAAGAAAAATAGAAGAGGTAACAAAGGTTCAATCTGGACATGAACTGGATGTGGGAAATATAACAGCGATTTTGGAACAGTCAATAGAAAATGCCACTGAAAGAGCGACTTTGTTGGTAACTTTTCTTTTTCAACAGGATTTAAACGCAGTAATGAGACTTTACTTTAAAACAACAGACCACAATTTTGGTGGAGAAAAAATATGGCTGTATCCAGATGTAACAAAAGTGACTCAACAAAAGCGAAAGCAGTTTCTTTCAATGAGGTTAAAAACAACGGAATTGGGAGGTTCCTTTTTGTTAGTGTATCCATGTAAATGTATTGTGAGGTTTAATAGTACTAAATATGTTTTTTATGTTCCAGATCAGCTTAAGTTGTTCCTAGATTCAAAACAACGATAGAGATAATAAATAGGATTGAGATTGCGGTGTCACTATTTTCCTTTAAATTTATTGAAATTGTTAAAGTAAAGGTATCTTCACTTATTCTAATCCCCCCAACTTTTGAGGTCTAAGGAAGCCATTGACGTATAATGTAAATGGAATATGTAAAATGTTTTCTTTTTTGGCTGTTTTTCACTTAACAGTGTATTTCTGTTTAAGTTTAATTTAAACTAATAAAAATTATGAAATATAAACACCAAACTCCTTATGAACAAATGGGGTGCTATGGAAGGGAGATATGTTTTTTCTATCTGTGCTCTGCTCTTGAGGTGGGTGGGTTTGTCCACTGACTGAATGGCCATCTATCCTGGGCCAACAAATGTGGTACTATCCTATTTGATAGGGGAAACTCTGATTTACAGATGTTCAGCCATAATCCCATATATTTATTTATTTATTTATTTATTTATTTCTTGGATTTATATCCCACTTTAATAACAAAGTGGGTTACTGTATACTGTGTACTGCAGGAAGAGCTGTAGGACAAATCAAAGATCAATCCTCCATAAAAACATTCACAAAATAAAACGTTTTTAAAAGTTTCTTAAATTGAAATTTCCCAGAACACAATCACAAATAACTAGGGAGATGATTCCACGGATCTGCCCCTGTAGTTTCATTCCAAAAACACCATGCATGCAGGAGAAGTGTTTCCTTTTCTCTGTTTCCAGAAAGAAGTCCCTAGCACTAACTTGTCCAGAATCATGCTTTACAGCGCTATACTAGAACTTACTTTAGGACCATCTGTGCCAGGTGTGCCGGGCAGACCACGAGGGCCCTGGAGACCTTGAGAACCAGGAGAACCACGCTCACCGGGGAAACCACGCTCACCCTGGAATAAAGGGAAAGAGACGGAAGATCAACTTTGGAACATCTGGGTCAGTAGAAATAGATCATGAGCAGAACCTCTGGGACAGTATGCACAATGTAGATCCTATCGATCAACATCTGGTACAGTATACAGAATATAGACCATGGCTTGTAACATCTAGGAAGTGAGCAGAGTATATGTAAGGGCATGAATATTTTATATAGTACAGTTTCCAGTGAAGGTGTCATGAATTGAATCATTTGGCATCAGATTCAGAGTATAGGTCACTGAATGGATAGATCAGGGATAGAAAAAAAAATAAAAAAAATTACATATATACAGACATATACATACATATATATATACACACACACACACACACACATATATATATATATATATATATATATATATATATATAAAGAGTGTCCACTGCAATTTATCTCACTTGTTCTTGAAGCAACCAAGAAAAAATTATTTAAAAATGTGTCAGGCCCTCCCCCACCACTACACCACTAAATGTTTTTTTTTTTAAAGGTTCCTCCCATATTCAGGGCTGAACCCTCCACCCCAGTATTATAGCCAGATGGCAATGTTTGGGTGGGTCTACTGGAAAAATGGATGGGCATGAAATGTCCTCTCTGCTCCCTCCCACTCTGTGCCCCTTCCCTGCCTCTGCCCCTCCCCCTCCATGTCTCCAACTCAACTTAAAATATAATGCCTGATTCTGTGTGTGGTGCTGGTATCAATGGCTTAGGAACAAGGCAACACACACCCAAGCTTGGAAGCAGGGAGTAATGCACATATTCAACTGGGGATCCCAGCAGATATTACAAGTGTAGCCTGAGCCCAAAGCGGGTGGACCCCTGCCTATAGGCCCATCCATGGCTATGCCAGTGTTCCACCCCCCCCCCCCCCTCCCCAGGTGCCTTATCTCACACCTATGTAAGCTCGCACAGAGATGGTGGTGGTAGAAACAAAATAAAAAAACTAGGGCTGTACCGAATATTCGTATTTGATTTCATCTGGCCACAAATAGTGCCCCAAATACATTATTCGTTTTTGGCCGAATAGTGATTTAAATTCAAATACAAATAATCCGGGGCTCTACTGTGCTAAATCCTACTGAAATAAACACTTGATCTCTGATTTCATGTTGTTTCTTTTATTATTTGCTATGTTAAAGCTCAATGCCCATTATTCATATTCGGACAAATAATATTTTTCATTACAGTGCACTCCATTTAAGTGCACATCAGATAAGCGCATGCTCTGTTTAACTGCATGCCGTACTTCAATCCCGTTTTTGGCACCATCAATTTCTATGGGGGCAAACTTCGGTTTAGCGCACCACTGATAAGTGCAAGATTCGCTTAAATGCATGGTTCAAGGCCACTCCTCTGCAGGAAAGACTCCGCATAAGTGCGCGCATGGAATATGGAAGCCGATTGGCGCGTGACAACCAACGAGATTTCAAATTGAATGCCTCTTTAACTGCCACAAGCAGAATAAGTGAAAGAATGTTGTTAGAGCGTACACCGGGGTCGTTGTCGCGGCGGAACTGTAAGACTTCAACACTGGCTGAACAAATAGAAGTTCTTAAAAAATTAGAAAACAAACAAAGTCAAGCATCTATTGCTAAAGAATATGGTGTCAATCCCATTCAAATTTCACGTGTCTTGAAGCAGAAAGACCAGCTTCTGGAAGACTGGCAAAACAATACAAATCCACAACGGAAACGAAAACGGGCGGGAAAAGCTGAGGAGGTAGAAGATGCTCTTCTTCGGTGGTTTTCTCCAGTCAGGAGCAGACAGTTTCCTGATGGAACACTTGCATTCAAACATGCTGAAACTACTGGTAAAACATCGAAGGATCGACTGAGGATCCTCCTTTGCTGCAATATGGATGAGAGTGAGAAGTTGGAACCTCTCGTCATTGGAAAGAGCAAACAGCCCCGTTGCTTCAAGAAAGTTAAGCGACTTCCTGTGTCATACGAGGCTAATGCAAATTCATGGATGACTGGGGAAATTGGGAAGCAGTGGCTAAAGAAGTTAGACACTAGAATGCGGGCACAAAAGCATCAGATTTTGCAGCTTTGTGATAATTGTGCTGCACACAGGGATGATGTCAGGCTGTCTAACGTCAAGGTGGTCTTCCTGCCACCAAACACTACCTCTCTGATCCAACCTATGGATCAAGGCATAATAGCCAATTTCAAACAACATTATCGGGCTCTTCTACTATGTCATCTGATGAGCGTTATGGATGACCAGACTGGCAAGGATAAACGTGCTGTTGAACTGGCTCGTAATCTATCACTGTTGGATTCCCTACATATGCAGAAAGAATCCTGGAATCATGTTACACCAGCAAACATTGTGAACTGCTACAAGCAGGCAAGTTTTGTTAAAGATGTGGAGAGGGACGAAACAGATGCAGCTGTTGCAAACGCATCAGATGAAGAGGTTATTGACATCCCAGCCGGTGTTACTGAAGAGGAGTTTCATCGCTACATAGCTGTTGATTACGATCTACAAACAGCTGAAGACAGCACTGATGTCGAGATATGCGCCTGCACGCAGGCAACAACGGCTGATGATGGAACAGATGAAGAAATGAGAAGCGAGGCACATGCTGACGAAATTCAACAACCTCCTCCTGTCATTTTTGCAAGAGCGCTGGAGAGTCTCAACACTGTGCGGACCTATCTGGAAGCCACTGGATGTCAGCGCTATGACAGTTTTTACCGTCTGGCAGACGTAGTCTATGGAACTCACAGACCCAAGAGTGTACAGAGGACTATAACTGATTACTTCAAGTAAGCCTAATGTCAGTTAACTGAGACTGTATACTGTAAGTATAATAATAAACAGTACTGTACATATGTTTATCAGATGTCAAGCTTCTTTGGGTCACCAACGGTTAAGTGCACGCTCTGGTTAACTGCATGCATTTCTTTGGTCCCAGACCCTTGCACTTAAGCGGATTGCACTGTATTCATATTCGGCTGAATAGTAAAGCGAAGATACATACCTGTAGCAGGTATTGTCCGAGGACAGCAGGCTGATTGTTCTCACTGATGGGTGACGTCCACGGCAGCCCTGAGGTCCGGAAATCTTCCTAGCAACAAATGTTTGCTAGAGACTTCGGTCGCACGCGCACCGTGCATGCGTGGCCATCTTCCCGCCCATCGCGCGGGGACATCAGTTAGATCAAAAAGCAAAGATGAAAAGAAGGAACAACTCCAAAGGGGAGGAGGGCGGATTTGTGAGAACAATCAGCCTGCTGTCCTCGGAGAATACCTGCTACAGGTATGTATCTTCGCTTTCTCCAAGGACAAGCAGGCTGCTTGTTCTCACTGATGGGGTATCCTTAGCACCCAGGCTCACTCAAAACAATTGGGCCTCGCAACGGCGAGGACATAACAAGGATTGACCTACGAAGAAAACATCTAACTGAGAGTGCAGCCTGGAACAGAACAAAAATGGGCCTAGGAGGGTGGAGTTGGATCCTAAGTCCCAAACAGATTCTGCAGCACCGACTGCCCAAACCGACTGTCGCGTCGGCTATCCTGCTGAAGGCAGTAATGAGATGTGAATGTGTGGACTGAAGACCACGTCGCAGCCTTGCAAATCTCTTCAATAGAGGCTGACTTCAAGTGGGACACTGACGCTGCCATGGCTCGAACACTATGAGCCGTGACATGACCCTCTAGAGTCAGCCCAACTTGGGCATAAGCGAAGGAAATGCAATCTGCTAGCCAATTGGAAATGGTGCATTTCCCGACAGAGACTCCCCTCCTATTGGGATCAAATGATACAAACATTTAGGCGGACTGTCTGAATGGGCTAGTCCGCTCCAAATAGAAGGCCAATGCTCTTTTGTAGTCCAAAGTGTGCAACTGACGTCCAGCAGGGCGGGTATGAGGTCGGGTAAAAAATGTTGTCAAGACAATTGACTGGTTCAGATGGAACTCCGACACCACCTTCGGCAAGAACTTAGGGTGAGTGCGGTTGACTACTCTGTTGTGATGAAATTTAGTATAGGGAGCATGGGCTACCAAGGCTTGAAGCTCACTGACTCTATGAGCTGAAGTAACAGCCCCCAAGAAAATGACCTTCCAGGTCAAGTACTTCAGATGGCAGGAATTCAGTGGCTCAAAAGGAGGATTCATCAGCTGGGTGAGAACGACATTGAGATCCCATGACACTGTTGGAGGTTTGACAGGGGGCTTTGACAAAAGCAAACCTCTCATGAAGCAAACAACTAAAGGCTGTGCAGAGATAGGCCAACCTTCTACACGTCGATGGTAAGCCCTGATTGCACTAAGATGAACCCTTACGGAGTTGGTCTTGAGACCAGACTCTGACAAGTGTAGAAGGTATTCAAGCAGGGTGTGTGTAGGACTAGAACGAGGATCTAGGGCCTTGCTATCACACCAGACGGCAAACCTCCTCCACTTGAAAGAATAACACCGCTTCGTGGAATCTTTCCTGGAAGCAAGCAAGACTCGGCAGACACCCTCGGAGAGACCTAAGGAGGCGAATTCTACGCTCTCAACATCCAGGCCTTGAGAGCCAGAGACTGGAGGTTGGGATGCAGAAGCGCCCCCCTCGTTCTGAGTTATGAGGGTCGGAAAACACTCCAATCTCTACGGTTCTTCGGAGGATAATTCCAGAAGAAGAGGGAACCAAATCTGACGCGGCCAGAAAGGAGCAATCAGAATCATGGTTCCCCGGTCTTGCTTGAGTGTCAGCAGAGTCTTCCCCACAAGAGGTATGGGAGGATATGCATACACAAGACCCTTCCCCCAATGAAGGAGAAAAGCATCCAATGCTAGTCTGTCGTGGGCCTGTAGTCTGGAACAGAACTGAGGGACCTTGTGATTGAGCTGAGTGGCAAAAAGATCCACCAAGGGGGTGCCCCACACTTGGAAGATTTTGCGCACCACACGCGAGTTGAGCGACCATTCATGAGGTTGCATTATCCTGCTCAATCTGTTGGCCAGACTGTTGTTTACGCCTGCCAGATACGTGGCTTAAAGAAACATGCCTCGACGACGAGCCCAAAGCCACATCTGGATGGCTTCCTGACACAAGGGGCGAGATCTGGTGCCCCCCTGCTTGTTGACGTAGTATATGGCAACCTGGTTGTCTGTCTGAATTTGGATAATTTGGTTGGACAGTCGATCTCTGAAAACCTTTACAGCATTCCAGATCGCTCGCAACTCCAGGAGATTGATCTGGAGACCTGAATCCTGGAGGGACCAAAGTCCTTGAGTGTGAAGCTCATCTACATGCGCTCTCCACCCCAGGAGAGATGCATCCGTCATCAGCACTTTTTGTGGCTGAGGAATTTGGAATGGGCGTCCCAAGGTCAAATTGGATCGAATGGTCCACCACCAAAGAGAGCTGCGAAACCCGATGGACAATTGGATCACATCCTCTAGATTCCTGATAACTTGGTACCACTGGGAAGCTAGGGTCCACTGAGCTGATCTCATATGAAGGCGTGCCATGGGAGTCACATGGGCTGTGGAGGCCATGTGGTCGAGAAGTCTCAACATCTGCCGAGCCATGATCTGTTGAGACGCTCTGACCATGGAAACGAGAGACAAAAGATTGTCTGCCCTCATCTTGGGAAGATAAGGCCTCAGCTATCGTTGAGTCCAGCAGAGCTCCTATGAATTCTAGGTTTTGAACTGGAAGGAGATGGGACTTTGGGTAATTTAAAACAAACCCGAGTAGCTCCAGGACTTGAATAGTCATCTGCATGGACTGTAGAGCTCCTGCCTCCGAGGTGCTCTTCACCAGCCAATCGTCGAGGTAAGGGAACACATGCACTCCCAATCTGCGTAGTGAAGCTGCGACCACTGCCAGGCATTTTGTAAAGACCCGGGGTGCCGAGGCCAGGCCAAAAGGCAGCACACAATACTGGAAGTGTTGCGTTCCAAGACGAAATCGAAGATACTTCCTGTGAGCTGGAAGTATCGGAATGTGAGTGTAAGCATCCTTCAAGTCCAGAGAGCATAGCCAATCGTCTTTCTGATCATGGGAAGAAGGGTGCCCAGGGAAACCATCCTGAACTTTTCTCGGACCAGGAATTTCTTCAGGGCCCTTAGGTCTAGGATGGGACACATCCCCCCTGTTTTCTTTTGCACAAGGAAGTACCTAGAATAGAATCCCAGCCCTTCTTGCCCGGGTGGAACGGGCTTGACGGCATTGGCGCTGAAGGGCGGAGAGTTCCTCTGCAAGTACCTGCCTGTGCTGGGAGCTGAAAGACTGGGTTCCCGGTGGGTAATTTGGAGGTGTAGAAGCCAAATTGAGGGTGTATCCTAACCGGACTATTTGAAGAACCCACTGGTCAGAGGTTATGAGAGGCCACCTTTGGTGAAAAAATTTTAACCTCCCCCCGACTGGTAAGTCATCCAGCATGGACACATTTACTGCGGCTATGCTCATCTGGAGTCAGTCAAAAGCCCGTCCCTTGCTTTTACTGGGGAGCTGCAGGGGCCCGTTTAGGCGCACGCTGTTGATGAGAACGAGTGCACTAGGGCTGAGCCTGAGAAGGCTGTCGAGCAGGTGGAGTGTACCTATTCTTATTATAAGAATAGGGAGCACTTCTCCTGCCCCTGAAAAAATGTCTACCAGTTGAGGTAGATGCTGAAGGCGCACGGTGGGAGAGACTGTCGAGGGCAGTGACCCACTGGTTGAGCTGTTCTACAACCTGCTCGACCTTCTCGCCAAAAATGTTATCCCCCCCCCCCCCCCCCCCCCCCCCCAGCAAGGAACATCCGCAAGCCGCTGCTGGGTCCTACTTTCCAGGTCAGAGGCACGCAGCCATGAGAGTCTGCGCATTACTGTACCTTGAGCAGCGGACCTGGATGCAACATCAAAAGTGTCATAAGCACCCCTGGAAAGGAATTTACGACACGCCTTCAGCTGCCTGACCACCTCCTGAAAAGGCCTGGCTTGCTCCACAGGGAGCTTATCTACCAGGTCCGCCAGTTGCTTCACACTGTTCCGCATATGGATGCTCGTGTAGAGCTGGTATGACTGGATCATGGACACGAGCATGGAGGACTGGTAGGCCTTCCTCCCAAAGGAGTCGAGAGTTCTAGATTCCCACCCCGGGGGCGCCAAGGCAAAACTTCTAGAACTGCCAGCTCTCTTCAGGGCAGAGTCCACAACCATAGAGACGTGAGGTAACTGGGTCCTCATCAACTCAGTTTCTCCATGGACCCTATACTGGGACTCAATCTTCTTAGGGATGGTGGGATTAGTTAAGGGTTTTGTCCAGCTCCTAAGCAAAGTCTCCTTGAGAACCTTATGCAAAGGAGCCGTGGACGATTCCTTAGGTGGTGAAGGATAGTCGAAGACCTCGAGCACCTCAGTCCTGGGCTCATCCTCAGTAACCACTGGGAAGGGAATGCCCACAGACATTTCCCAGACAAAAGAGGAGAAAGAAAGACTCTCCGGTGGAGAAAGCTTTCTTTCAGGAGAGGGAGTGGGATCAGAAGGAAGACCACAAGACTCCTCGGATGAGAAATAACTGGGATCCTCTTCTTCCCCCCCCCCCCCCCCCCCCCACGAGGCCTCCTCCTCGGTGTCGGAGAAAAGCTCCTGAACAGCAGTCCGAAACCGGGCCCGTCTCGACTCTGAGGAACGATGTCCTCAATGGTGTCATCGAGAAGTCGACTCCCTCGGCGGTGGCGATGAAGCTCCCTCCAACAACGTCGACGGGGAGTTGACCTGGGTGGCAGCCGAAGCCGATTCCTCAAGCGGTACCGGTGTCGGGGTCCTCACCACAGGCAAGGAGCCAGCCGGCGCATCTGCCAACGGTATCGAGGGCGCATCAGTCCTTCCAGGAGACCCGGAAGAACGGCTCGGAGGCACTCGTCCAGAGTCTCTACCGGTGTAGGAGTCAGAGACAGAACCTGCAAAGGACAAGGAGCGGTACTGGGCTGTCCATCAACCGACGCATCGACACCTCCTGAATAGAGGGAGAGTGGTCCTCCCGGCGTCAACGCTTCTCGGGTGCCGATTCCCTCAATGCCCCGGAGTTCCCGGTACCGTGTCGAGAAGGAGACCGGTGCCAATGCTTCTTGGCCTTCGCCCGAGGCACGGCATCGGTACCCCTCGGTACCGACAAGGATGTCGAATCCAAACGACTCCTCGGGGTTGGGTCCGAAGATGGTCGGTCCCGATGGGCCTGCGAAGCAGGAGCCTTCGAGACAGGTGGAGACCCACTCGATGGCTCACTACTTCCAGCGTGCAGTGGTCTGCGGACAGCCATTACCTGCACTCCCGAGATCGATGCTTGCTCCAGTGCCGACATCGACAACGCCAAACTCGGTACCTCTGTCGACGCTGACACCAAAGTACCGGGCAAAGCTCCAAACAGACGGTCCCATTGAGCTTGTCTCGCCGCTTGTGTCCGCTTCTTGAGACTGAGACACAATTTACAGACGGCTGGGCGATATTCAGGCCCAAAGCACGCATGTGGATCAGAACCCGAGATTGCCTGGTTGCAGCGACCGAACGTCTTAAAGCCGCTGGGAATCCTCAATGTCATGGATGGAAAAATAGCGGCGGCGAAGTCAAGTCGTCGATGGTGCCAAAAATAAAGGCACAAAAAAGGGAAAAACCCAAACGGGTGGCCTAAGTTGGCCGCAACGGCGGCGAAACGAAACTTATCCGGCCCAAACTAAAAGTCTAAGGAAACTTACTTTTTTTTTTTCTTTTAAACAACAGCTCAACGGAGCCAAAGAAGAAAGAGAGAAGAAAAAACGCGAAAATCGCGATGAAAAAACTGAAGGCTTCTCGGGACGCGCTGAGAGGGACCAAAACACAGTCTCTCTCAATCACGGACAAAAAGAAACTGATGTCCCCGCGCGATGGGCGGGAAGATGACCGCGCACCCGTGCGCGACCGAAGGCTCTAGCAAACTTTTGTTGCTAGGAAGATTTACGGACCTCAGGGCTGCCGTGGACATCACCCATCAGTGAGAACAAGCAGCCTGCTTGTCCTCGGAGAAAATATGCTATGCAGTACTGCTCTACAAAAAACAAACGTTTTCTTTTTCTTACAAATGAAATGAAGGGTTTCAAGTATCAGTACATCCCTATTTATTTACATAAGATGCATTTTAGAGAACATACATTCCTGATCAATCAGCTCCCAGGTTCAAGATAACATATCTGACTCCTAGAGATGGTTTTGTGCTCTACCACTAGGGATTAGGCTGCCAAATGAAGGAAATTTTCAGATATTGGGTCTCTATTAATGCAAATCTATCTCATTCATGAAAATCTGACTGGTTGTGGGGTGGTGAACAGGACAGGTTTGCGAGACATTGATCTATAAAGGCTTTCTTCATGTTCTAAAACTTTTTTATTTTTTTAGGCCACTGCTATGTATTTTCTTTTCTTTGCTGAATGTTTTGAATGTGTGATTTTACAGTGTTTTCCCACTGTTTGCCATTCAGAGACCAAAAGGCTTTGGCTGTATGAGACCAAAGATGAATTTATATTTCTAACAATCACATTTTCCCTTTCTAATTTTAAGTCTGCAGCATGAGGAACACTGAACAAGCTAGAGTCAAATGTTTTTTCTTGCTGCCTCTGTTACCCAGATGTGGTCAGGTTTTTTTTTTTTTTTTCAAGGCCTCATACAATGTGAAAAATCTGATTTATAGTCCATGAAAACAACTCCCTGTGCCCAAACTGGTCATTGTAACCTAGGCTTTTCACTGGTTTAACACAACGAGGAAAAGTTTCTTTCTTGGAAATTGACAATAACAAGGTTCCATTGAATTAGCAGGTTGGGATCAGAGCTTACATTTGGAACAGATCATGGGAATTACAAGATTTATTTGGATCAGACCCTGCCATATGGGGATCAGTCTCTGAGTGTGTGTGGTGCCCTATTTTTTCTGATGCATGAATAGATTCCTGCTAACAGTGAAAACCTATCATTGTATCTGGGGGATGCCTAGCCCGGTATCTAACCTAAGGGCCCTTTTGCTAAGTCATGTAGGCGCTTACGCCTGTGCAACACGTGCCAAATTGGAGTTACTGCCCAGTTACCAAGTGGTCCTTATGGTAATTTCAATTTTGGTGTGCATCCACTACGTGCATCTGAAAAATATTTTTTATTTTCTGACTCTCGACAGCTACACGTCAAGTGGAATTTGATGCGCGCAGACCATTACCGCCCGGTTACCGCAAAAATAGGATAGATCCCACTGAGTTACATTAACTTACATATAACACAAATATTCCTCGCTCCACATACTCAAGGGCCCTTCAAATGTTGGACAAACAAATAAGCCTTAATCACCCTGCTAAATACAGAATAACAGGTAATACATCAGATATCTCTTGGTAATTTATTCCATAGCTCCAGATCTCTTCCTACTAAAGATTTATGCCTAGTAACAGCCTTTCGGCACATCAGAACTGGGGATATATTCAACCTCACTTCCTGAATGGAATGATATGTTCTAGTTGCTGAGTAAAGAGAGAATATATTATGGAAATAGACATGAGCTAAACATCAACAGCTTAAATTGAATTCTCACCTGGACCAGCATCCAGTGCAATTTAATCAAAAGTAGGGTGGCATGATCAATAGATCTGCCCCCACAAAAGCGAAGATACTTATCTGTAGCAGGTATTCTCCGAGGACAGCAGGCTGATAGTTCTCACATGTGGGTTGACGTCCACGTCGGCCCAGGAATCGGCATTTTGCCAGCAAAATAAACAAAGTTTTGCTAGAGTCTTCTAGGGCGCATGAGCGGATTACTTCCCACCCGTAGTGTGAATGTGCTACTTCAGTTTAATCAAAAAGCATAAAAACAAACAAACAACAACTCCAAAGGGGAAGGTGGGCAGGTTTGTGAGAACAATCAGCCTGCTGTCCTCTGAGAATACCTGCTACAGGTAAGGTTGTTTGTTCTCACATGTGGGGTATCCCTAGCACCCAGGCTCACTCAAAACAATGAACATTGGTCAATTGGGCCTCGCAACGGCGAGGACATAACATAGATTGACCTGAATCCATAAACAACTAACAGAGTGCAGCCTGGAACAGAACAAAAATGGGTCTAGGGGATGTGTGTAGGCATCCTTTAAGTCCAGAGAGCATAGCCAATCGTTCTCTTGAATCATGGGAAGAAGGGTGCCCAGGGAAACCATCCTGAACTTTTCTGGAACTAGAAATTTGTTCAGGTCCCTTAGGTCTAGGATAGGACACATCCCCCCTGTTTTCTTTTGCACAAGGAAGTACCTGGAATAGAATCCCAGCTCTTCTTCCCCTGGTGGAACGGGCTTGACCGCACTGGCCTTTAGAAGGGCAGAGCTCCCGGTGGGCAATTTGGAGGTTTGGATTCCAGATTGAGGGTATATCCTAATCGGACTATTTGAAGAACCCACCAGTCGGAGGTTATGAGAGGCCACCTTTGGGTAAAAAACAACCTCCCCCCTACCGGCAAGTCGTCCGGTAAGGACACTTTTACTAAGGCTATGCTGAACTGGAGCCAGTCAAAAGCCCGTCCCCTGCTTTTGCTGGGGAGCAGAATGGGCCTTAGTCGCACGCTGTTGACGAGAACGAGCGCGCTGGGGCCGAGCCTGGACAGGCTGCCGAGAAGCAGGAGTGTACCTACGCCTAGAATAGGTATGGGGGCACTCCTTCTCCCGCCAAAAAACCTCCTAGATGAGGAGGCAGTAGCAGAAGGTGCCCGGTGGGAGAGAGAATCCATAGCATCATTATGCTTCATGATTTGATCAACTAGATCCTCTACTTTTTCACCATCCGCTACTGGACAGAGTGGTTCAGGTCAGAGACACGCAGCCATGAGAGTCTGCGCATCACTATACCTTGAGCAGCGATCCTGGATGTCACGTCAAAAGTGTCAAAAGTACCCCTGGCCAGGAACTTGCGACACGCCTTCTGCTGCCTGACCACCTGGCGAAAACTCTTGACCAGCTCCGTAGGGAGTGCATCAACCAGTTGACGTATCAAGTCCCGCAAGTGTACGCTCATGAAGAGCTGGTATGACTGGATCTTGGCAGCGAGCATACCGGCCTGATACGTCTTCCTCCCAAAAGAATCAAGAGTCCTAGCTTCTCTGCCTGGGGGCGCCGAAGAATAGTCTCTAGTACTCCTGGCTCTCTTGAGGGAGGAATCCACCACCATGGAATTGTGGGGTAACTGAGACCTCATCAATCCAGGATCACCCTGGATCCGATACTGGGATTCAGCTTTTTTCGGGACCACGGGGCCAGACAGAGGGGCTGACCAGTTTCGCATAAGGACTTCCTTCAGTACCTTATGCAGAGGAACTGTCACAGCCTCTTTAGGTGGAAAAGAATAGTCCAAGACCTCGAGCATCTCAGTCCTGGGCTCATCCTCAACCTCCACAGGGAAGGGAATAGCCATAGCCATTTCCCGGACAAAAGAGGAAAAGGACAGACTCTCCGGTGGAGATAGTCTCCTTTCTAGCGGAGGGGAAGGATCAGAGGGAATCCCAAAGGACTCATCAGACAAGAAGTACCTGGGATCCTCATCTGACTCCCACGAGCGCTCCTGCTCAGTGTCGGATAAAACCTGAGTTAAGGTGCTTCGACACTGGACCTGCCTCAACGCCGATGAACGATGTTCTCTATGGTGATGTCGAGAGGTCGATGCCTGCCCGGTCCGACTGCAGCGGAGCTCCCTCCACCGACGTCGAAGGTGAGTCGACCTGGGTGGCATCCCACGTCGATGCTGCAGTCGGGGACCTCACCACAGGCGAAGGGCCAGACACCACTGCAGCAGCAGGTAAAGAAGGCGCAAGCACCCCCGACACTGAAGCTGACTGTCGTAGCTGTCGCTCCAGAAGTTCTGGAAACAAGGCCTGGATGCGCTCATTGAGAGCCACCATCGGAGAAGGCTGCAGGATTGGTGGGACAGGCAGTGTCAGAATCTGTGGAGGCTCGGGAGCAGGTACTTGGCTGCTAGGAGACTGACACATTGGCACCTCCTGTATCGAGGGGGAGCGATCCTCTCGGTGCTGACGCTACTCAGGTGCTGACTCTCTCGACACCCCAGAGCTCCCGGTACCATGTGTCAAAGGAGAACGATGACAGTGCTTCTTCGCCTTCGCTCGACGCCCGTCATCGAGACTCATCGGTACCGATGAGGACGTGGAATCCTCACGTCTCCTTGGGGCCGGGTCCGACGAAGGTCAGTCCCGAGGGGCTTGCATAACAGGAAGCATCAAGGCAGGTGGAGACCGACTCGACGCCTCACTGCTCACAGCGCGAGTTGGTCTCTAAGCAGTCATTACCTTTCTTCCCAATGTCGATGCTCCTGTCAATGTCAACACCGCCAACCTCGATACCAATGTCGATGTCGAAGGACCGGACTGAGCCCCAAAAAGGTTCTCGTTGGGCTTCTCGAGACGCTTGAGTCCGTTTCTTCATACGAAGACACAGACTACAAGCGGCTGGGCTATGGTCAGGCCCAAGGCACTGGATACACCAGGCGTGGGTATCGGTACCTGAGATAGTCCGGTTGCACTGCGTACAACGCTTGAAGCCGCTGGGTGTCTTCGATGACATGGAAGGGAAAACGGCTTTGGCAAAATCAAATGACGCGATTGTGCCCTGAAAAAAACAAAAGGGCACAAAAGAAAGGGAAGAGCCGTGCAGCCTGAAAATCGGCCGAGTCAAAAAAGAAAGAACTTATAAAAAGACCTAAAACTAAGAAAAATACGAGAAGTGTTTTTTTTTTAATAAAATGAGGGGAAAAAAAAAAAGAAAAGTTAGCGAACACGTCTCAGACTCTTTCTCCTGGGCCAAAAACAAAGAGCAGTGTAGAAACGCTGTCTCTCCACCACGGACAAGAAAAAACTGAAGTAGCACGTTCACGCTACAAGCAGGAAGTCATCCGTGCATGCGCGGTGCGTGCGCTGTGCACGGCTCGCACGCTAGAAGACTAGCAAAACTTTGTTTATTTTTGCTGGCAAAATGCCAATTCCTGGGCCGGTGTGGACGTCAACCCACATGTGAGAACAAGCAGCCTGCTTGTCCTTGGAGAAATAAGTTTAGCTACTGCATTTTGCACATGCTGTAAACATCAAACTTGTGAGTCAAGTAGGCCCAGCAGAACCATGTTTTAATAGTCTGACCCATAATCATTGCCTGCAGCACAGTTCTCAAATGAGAAGTATCCAAAAATGGTTTTATTCTATGAAGTAGCTTAAGTTTAAAAAAGCTTTCCGGACTATTTCATTTGTATGTCCCTCCATATTCAGAGTAGAGTCTAAAATTACTCCTAGAATTTTAAAACTAGTTTGAAAAGGAATCTCACTGGATGCCAACCTTATTGTAGGACATGGTATCACTGTATCCTTTTCCTCATAAGATATTCATTTTACTAGGGTTAATTTTCAAGTCATTGATAAGCATCCACTGGGAAATTCTAGCAAACATTCTAGTCATCAATTCTATAATCTGAACATTTTGTGCCACTGGAAATAATAGGGTGATATCATCAGCATAGGAAAAGTAGGTTATCTTGAGTGATAAACTTAAATAAACATTGAAAAAGGTAGGGATTTATTCCAAATAACTTGTAAAGTGCAATGTTGTAAAAATCCAAAAAAAAAGCCACCTTAGAACTGTATCTGAAAATAATGTGTTAGTCTTCTTAGTAGGATTTCATGATTAAGCAAGTCAAAGGCCACCAACAGGTCCAATTGTATGACCATTATCAGTAAGCCCTTGTCCATGTTACATCTCCATTCTGTCATTAATGCCAAAAGCACTTTCTCAGTGCTACAACTGGGGCAAAAGCCTGACTGTCTAACATCCAATATTTGATACTGAGAAAGATATTCCTCTACTTGCATCCCCACGTACTTGCATCCCCAACACCGCTTCCACCGTCTTGGCCAGAAATGGAATATTAGCCACTGGCCTATAATTTGATCGAAGAGTTGGGTCCACCTTTGATCCCTTCAATAACAGAATTAACAAAATATAGCCCAGCTGAAAGGGTATAGTACCTTCCCTCAAATACTGATTAACTACGTTAGTAAGGATAATAATAAAATATGAAGGGAGGCATCTATTTTTGACAGCAAGAATCACTATTAAAACCTATTATATCTGTGTGCAGTGGTGTTCCTAGGCTGGCTGACACCCGGGTGCATTTTTACCTGCTGGGGGGGGGGGGGGGGTGCCGCGCGCCTGTCGGCTCCAAGTCCGCTCGTTCCCTGCTGCTCCCTCTGCCCTGGAACAGGAAGTAACCTGTTCCGCGCAGAGGGAGCAGCAGGGAGGGAACGAGTGGACTCGACCAACAGGCGTGCGGCACCCCCCCAGCGGTGTGCACCCGGGGCAGACCGCCCCCCCCCCCCTTGGTACGTCACTGTCTGTGTGTTTCCTCTCAAGTTATCAGACTGGCAAGTCAAGGCTTGGAATGTTTTAATTAAAGGAGCAAAAAAGAACAAAAAGAGTCCAAGGCCCAGATGCATCAACCATACGTAAAAAAATCTAAAACGTAAAAGTCCTTACCGAAGTGTGCAGTAAAAAAAACAAGTCCCACATGTTCGGTTTGGTATTCGAAAGTCGAATGCATTAAAGAAGTGTAATCCCCATCGTTAATCTGCCCGTAAAGCATGCGCAGAGCAGCCAAGCGTTATGCTGGCTGCTCTGCGCATGCCAAAAAACGTCAAAGAAGCAGAGGATCGGGAGGGGGCAAAGGCGCTCGTCAGGAGCGTCCTGTATGGACGGCCTTGCCCTCCCCCCCCCCCGAGGTCACCGCTGCTCCCCGCTTCTGCCTATATTAAATAAAAAATCAAAACAAAAATCAAAAGTTTAGCAGCCCCGGTCCCCCTCCCTTCCTCTCTCTTTCTCCTTCTCCCACAGCTCCGCCTCCCGCCATCCTCTGCCCCCGTGCCCCGCCCCCCTGAAATCGTCACTGCCACTCCCCCCTCCACCGGACCCCCCCTCTGCATTACCGGGCCCGCGCAGCGCCTCTCACCTCTGTGTGAAGGCGCTGATGGGCAAGAACAGCTGATCGGCGATCAGTGATGCCTCCTCCGACGTTCCTCTGTTCTTCCTGGGCCCGCCCTCCTCTGACGTAAGTAACCTACGTAGGTAACTTACGTCAGAGGAGGGCGGGCCCAGGAAGAACAGAGGGATGTCGGAGGAGGCATCACTGATCGCCGATCAGCTGTTCTTGCCCGTGCAGCGCCTTCACAAATCCCTAAAAACTTTCCTGTTCATTAAGTTTTTATCTCGAGATACTAGTTAATTTCAGTATTTCCACTGATCATCATAACACTGTACAGGTTGTAAAATTGTTCTCTTGCTTTGTAATCTTCAAATCTCACTCAGTGTAATTCAGCTTCTGTAATGTATTTAAGCCACATCGAACTGAAATGTTTTTGTATAATGTGAGATTATAAGAACCAATTAATTGGACAGAGTCAACATGGTTTCGGCCAAGTCTTGCCTCATCAATATGCTACATTTATTTGAAGGTGTGAATAAACATGTAGATAAAAGTGAAATGGTTTATGTAGTGTATCTACATTTTCAGAAAGCTTTTTTTAACAAAGTCCTTCATGAGAGACTCCTGAGAAAATCAGAAAGCCATAGGATAGGAGGCAATGTTCTGTTGTGGATTGGGAACTGGTTACAAGATAGAAAACAAAAAAAAATATAGGGTTAAATGGGCAATTCTCTCAATGGAGGAAGGTGAATAGTGGAGTTCCCTAGTTATCTGTACTGGAACTGGTGCTTTTTAACATACTTATAAATGATCTGGAAATGAGGTGATTAAATTTGCAGATGTCACAAAATCATTCAAAGTTGTTAAATCAGACTGTGAGAAATTGCAGGAGGATCTTAGGAGGCTGGAAGACTGGGAGTCCAAATGGCAGATGAAATTTAATGTGGACAAGTATGAAGAGATGAATATTTTTATCATCTTTGAATTTATGTGGCTATCAGTATGTATTATTATTAAAGAATGACTGTAGCTGCACTTTGATGCCTCCCAAAAGCTGCTGCCATAGGGAACCACTTAGTCTAGTCTAATGATTAGGCAGGTCCTAAATTTGAGCCACCTCTAGGCCTGGTGGTAGTGATGAAACCTGTCAGTGAGCACAGGACCTGAGCCAGAGTGCAATCACAGGCCTTGCCTCCCCTCACACATGGTCTCCTTTCCAATCACAAAACCTATGCATAAAAGGGAAGGCAAGGCCTGTGAATGTGTACTGGCTCAGGCCCTGTGCTTAACTGACTGCTGCCACCGCTGGGCACAGTATTGCCCCAATAGGCAGCAGTAACAGGAAGAGAGAGAAGTATGAAAGCCCATGGAGAGGGGATAAAGAGAGGGAAGGAAATTATGAAAGCTCATGGGTCAGATGGAGGGAGCGAGCAAGACAGCAAAAAGATCTAGTCACACCACCGCTGTCATTTATCCAAAATGTAAAATGCATCTAGTGTAACTTATCATATGCCTACGATGTTGCACATCCTGGCTGCAGAAATGTATATCTTGAATTCTGCATGTTTTTGTTTTTTTCCTCTATGAATTTTATTTCGGGGGGGGGGGGGGGGGTCCCATATTTTATAACAGCTCCTATAGAATACTATGGATGCAATTATCATAAAAAGAATAAAACAGGGTTTGAAAAGAAATAGAGGATCAATTGGAAGAGGATTAGAATCAGTTCCAGGATATTATCGACCACATTCCCTGTTCATTGCAGACACAAAGGTTTGAATACAGGTAGCTATGGAATATGTCTGTTTCTGAACAGATGGACTTCACAGCATTCACCACATCCCCTTATTACTTAAGTGGCACAGTTTCTGAATCATTCAAACTTACCCTTGGACCAACCAGACCTGCAGCACCTGCTTCACCAGGAACACCCTGGAGAGAAGAAAGGAGAGACAATGCATCAAACAAGGGGCAGGGGTCTCCGTACAGCGATGACATGTGGAATGAGAAGCACAGGGCATAGATAAAATGACCTGTTAAGAGAAAGAAAAGCATTCTAGGTGTCCAGGTGGTCCAGGAGAATTAAGAGAATGCTCTGCAGGTGAAACCTTCATGAGCATTATCTAAACAGGATGCTGTACATGAGCATTTGATGACCTCTGAGCTTTTCAAATGACCCCTGTGGTCAAGCACATTAACCTCTTTGGGTAATTCTTTTGTAAAATGGGCCGCAGACGGAACGACAAGGCGGAGTTAAACGCTGGAGGAAAACAATTTTATTAAAGGACCCGACATGGCCCATGGTTTCAGAAAGGGTCTGCCTCAAGGGTCTAAAGGTACATCGCAGGAGTACAACACTTCCTGCAGACCTTCATCAATTATGATAATTAAATGTCCAAAGGATGCAAGAATGTTGCCAAGGGCGTTCAGACTTTATACTGTGTGGGTTGTAAGCAACATTCTTGTGTCCTTTGGACATTTAATTATCATAATTGATGGAGTTCTGCAGGAAGCACTGTACTGTTTTGCTTCGTGTTTGGTTTGTGTTGCTGTTTTCCTCTGCTTTGCCTTAATTCTTATGTAAAACTCAACAAAAGGTATCACAGCCTGCAACAAAGTCTGAAAATAAGCAGTACATTCTTACTCACAAATTTACACCTACTCCAGAGAAGGTGGAAATGTGTGGGCATACACTTTGGAGGTAATTTTATAATGGTTTTTCCACATGTAAATAAAATTGTGTGGCTGCACACATATGTAAAAATAATGCAAGCGGAAATACGTGCCTTGAACTACAACTGAAAAAGGCAAGAGTCAAACCCTAATAAATAAATAAATAAAAGAATAAAAATACTTTAAGAACATAAGAACATAATTGTTGACAAACTGGACCAGACCAAAGGTCAATCAAGCAAAGTATCCTGTTTCCAACAGTGGTCAATCCAGGTCACAAGTACCTGGCAAATCCCAGAACAGTAAAACAAATCTTATGATGCTTATTCTAGAAATAAGCTGTGGATTTTCCCAAGTCCATCTTAATAATGGCTTATGGACTTTTCTTTTAGGAAATTAGCCAAACCTTTTTTTAAGACCCTGCTGAGCTAACTGCTTTTACCACATTCTCTGCAACACATTCCAGAACTTAATTACACGTTGAGTGAAGAAATATTTTCTCTGGTTTGCCCCCTAGTCCTAGTATTTTTGGATGGAGTAAAAAAGCAATTCACCTCGATCTATATGCAGGCTCTCCCGGGGTATTTGAGGTGGCGCTATCCCCCTCATTCTATAAAAGGTCACCTAAATGTCAGCCAAAGTTGTGCAATTAAATTTATAAGAATACTGTCATCCATGTGCATAAGTACAGACTTACCCTCGGAAATGACAGGCGAGCACTTAATGGTATTCTATAATTACAAGGGGGAAGGGCATGGGACATGCTTAGTTTACAGAATACTGTAATTTAATTGTGTAAATTGTCATATTTCGGTGCTAGTTTCTAAACCAGCCATAAACCTGGCTTATGTGCATGCACCTGAATGTAAGTCACCGGGGTAGCGCAGGCACCTCGTGGTAATTCTGAGGTTGGCGCATATTGGTTCCTGCAGTAGAAAATAGTTTTTTATTTTCTACCATGGAGGCGTTTCTGGCAGTAATCAGCAGCGTGCCCACGTTGGCGAATGCTGCATGACTACCACTCAAGTAGCATGTGAGTCCTTACCGTTAGGTCAAAGGCTGAGGGTAAGGGCTCAGGCAGTAGATAGCCGCGTACTATGTTTAATTGTACCGCACAGCCATTTACCGCCCCCATTTAAAAAAAGCTTTTTTTCGCAGCCCCGGTAAAAAATGACCCAGCGTGTGCCAAAAACATGCGCCCACGCTACCGCTGGCCACCTTTTACCACAGCTTAGTAAAAGGAACCCCCAAGTGTTACAGAATAGTGCGCGGTTAGATGCATGTGGAAATCCTAATTGGGGCCAATTAGCATTAATTGATTGCTAACATCCAATTATTGACAGTTAACAACACATTAGCCAATTATGTAGTGTGCATATCTCGGGAGCATGCCCAAATCTGGACGCCATATATAAAATAGGAGGGATAATGCTAGAGAGAGGAGATTGCTGACTTAGCAAGATAATTTCATGCACCCTGAGATGCCAAATGGAGAGTTTTTAGCTCACCTGATCACCTGGTTTACCATTTTCTCCCGGAGGACCTGGAGGACCAGGAAGTCCCTAAAAGATTTTTAAAAAATGTGAACTGGGGTAACCTCATGCAATAAAGAGTAGATAAAGAAACTAGTTTTGGTGAGGCAAATTCTATAGGTATTTATACTGTGCAGTCTAGATCAATAATCAACAGAAAAGCATATGAATACATTGTTTTTGTTTATTGCCTAAGGAAGAGTACCTGTACCAGCACCTGAGTGGTACTTTTTAAGGTAAAAGCACATAGGTGTAGGTATTCAAAACAATGTAACCAGGCAGGGAGGCTCCTGCCCAGTTCAAATGCACTGTCGGCTCCCTTGCTGATGCACTGACTGGCTCCCCAGTGGCAATTATCCAGGCAGTAAAATTGTCTGTATCCTTTCAGGAGCAGCAAACAAAGCTAAATATAATTGCTTCTTCCATTTGTGAAACTTTTTCACACATAAAATTTAATAAATTTATACCTCAGATATATTGCCTATAAATCTTATTCTTAGATGAGTCCACCCTTGATATCACTAGTTTGAACTAGAGGCAATGGAGGGAGAAAACGACTTCCCCCACTACCCTTGTTCTCAGCATGTTATCGAAGAGCTACTAAGTTACCCAGTTCCAGGAGGGAGATTTTTTTGGCCAGTCCAGTTGCTGAGCTCACATCCCAAATCTTTGTGCTATTTGTAGTCCTTGATCCTACCAATTGAAATCAGTGCTTCAGGTCCTACAATGTATTAGATAGGGCTGTCAGAAATTCAGGACTGGCTCAGAATTTCCCTCCTGGAACTGGATAACTTGGTAGCTCTCCAGCTCTAACCTTTAAGCCACTCCATTGGAAGCATGTGCTTGTTTAGTCTCCACGTTCACTCAAAATAACCTTAAAGAATAAAAATTTGGGGGGAGCCCACAAATATATGTTTGACTAGGGCACACTAAAGTGCTAAACCAGCCCTGACCATGTGCATAATTTTACTTGTATAGAGGGTAGGAAGGAAATAA
Organism: Microcaecilia unicolor; assembly: GCF_901765095.1. NCBI lineage: Eukaryota > Metazoa > Chordata > Amphibia > Gymnophiona > Siphonopidae > Microcaecilia > Microcaecilia unicolor. The sequence goes on from NC_044033.1 coordinate 291,327,662, forward strand.
TCACAAAGCCAATTTCTGCAGGTAAAACAGCGTTTCATCCATAAAGGGGCTTTGATTAATCTCTTAATGCACTGCCCTGAGATTTCTAAATAACAGAGATGGAGTCATTTTGTAACAGATAATTGCACTAATGCCATTAAAACATATTGCTTTCGACTGAGTATTTCTGAGAAAGAGGAAAGGATTGTACAGCAGTGTAGCGGGTGTGAATGGGTAGACTGCTTAGGCAGTACGGTCTTTATCTGCCATCATTTTCTCTTTCTATGTAACTTACACAAAGTGGAAGCTACAAGACTAAGAGAGGAAATTATTAATCTTTCTTAGGGCAATAACCCATGTTATTAGTCCCTTAACGTGACTTAAAGGATTCTAATTTAGGTTGTCTTGCCCTAATGCAGAGATATTTAGGTCACTGTGGGTTACACAGTAATGAGATGCAAATATATGCAAAGCAATTAATTACTACGTAAAAACCATAATGTGACTTGCGGAGAATGCCGTCCACACACCACAATTTGCACTGTGGCCATAAAATGGTAATATAATAACCCCTGTCCTAAAGGGGCCACAATATTGTCCACTAACCCCTGGTCACAATCCCCCCAGACCACAAATCACACACTGGTTCACAAACCCCTCACCTTCCCATCACATCCCCCCCCCCCCCCCCCCCCCCCCCCCCCATCATCAGGGACATGGCAAGAAATCCCTAGTCACTCCTGCCCTGTTGGCGCTGTCTCCCAAAATGGTGCACCTAGTGGTAGTCTTGTGCTACTACCACTAGTAGTCATGTTACTTTATATGTAAACATGACCCTTGCCCTAGGACCTACTGGACCACTAGGTACAGGGCCGATAGCCCCTAATGATGGGGGACAGATTGTGACCGGGGGGCTGGGGAATGTGATTAGGGGTGACAGAACAGCACAGCAGCCCCTTTAGGCTCAGGCCACAGTTTTGAAGCTAAATTTTTCCCGGGCCACTGGAATAATGCTGCTTGCAAGGTGGTTCATACGCAGAGTTATTTATCTACCTCGGGAGTCAGTAACTGTGGTACTGAGACACTGCAGGTTGGTGACTTCCATGGTAAATTCAAGTGCAGTAAAAGCTCGCCTTGTACCGAACCTTGATAACTTCTCCCCTAACCACCATTACTGGGCAGATTAGACAAGCCACTTTGGTCTTTTATTTTCCATTGTTTATTCTGTTACTAAATAATTATGCATACATATGCATTGATAAGAATAGATTAAACTGTGTGGTATTTGCTTCAGTGAAGCTAGGTGCTAATACAGATTAATGTGTAAATCAAATGAATTCAACCTACCTGGAAACCAGAAGGTCCAGGGGCTCCTTGCTCACCTCTCTCACCAGCCAGTCCCTATGGAAAAAGCAGTGACAGTGAGTGTTATGCCAGTGTGTATAGGATATACACTGGCGAGCAACATGCTCATCAGAAGCAAAGTATGTACTAGTTGCTATATCTCCTGCATGGGCAGTTTTTGTCCAATCACTGTGACACATTCAGGGGGCTTTTATTAAACCACAGCAGCATTTTTAGCTCATGGTAGAAATTAGCTGGTGGTAAATGCAGAGACACCCATTTTATTCCTATGGGCGTCTTGGAGTTTACTGCCAGCTGATTTCTACCATGAGCTAAAACACTACCACAGCTTAGTAAAAGACCCTCTCGGTGACCTGTGAGCTCTCTAATTTAAATATTCAGTCTATTCTACTACTCCCATGTTTCTCAGAATTAATACAAATACACTTTTTAAAGTAAAATTTCTTATGGCTCCAATGTAAATATGTCCACCAATACATTTCTCAAACACTTCCAATTTGTTTCCATACCTCTCCCTTTTGACAGTATGGAACATGGGCTCCTACTGGCTAAAAAGCAAGACTGAAAAGTGACAGGTCCAGGAGCACTGCTGTTGTGCTGAAGTAGAAACGGAGAAAGACATATAAACATATCTATCTATACCACGCAAAAATAATTGTATTTGTCCCCTTGGTAGCCAGCATGCATGCTCAGTGTTGTTAATAGACCTGCGGTAAATGTCAGTGTAACACACATGCTGGAATGCATGACAAGAGAAACTGTGGGAGGGTGCCTTAGGCATGAACTCCAAGATGACATCTGAAGCTGGGCATAGGAGACGAGCTAGCTGGCATGGGCCACAGTAGGCCAGGAAGGTTGTGGGTGACTACTAAGAATCAGGACACTGAAGACTGAGACACACATGGAAGAGATTTAAGGGAGAAGACAAGAGACAGGCGTGTGACATGGAATGAGGGGACAGAAATTACTCCCACTGAAGCACAGCAGGCCATGTCACTAGTACAAAATTAAATAAACCAGGACCAAAAATAACCAAAGCCAGAAAAGTGACATAGAAATATGAGGAAACAACAACTTCAAAAGACATGAAAGGAGATATTCTGAGCAAACTAGGTAACAATTCACTGCTGTCTCAGCTGTCCCCACTACAGGGACATATAACAATCATGAGAAATGACCACACAATACCTTACCCCATAGAGCAGCGTTTCCCAACCGTGTCCCAGAGACACATCTAACCAGTCAGGTTTTCAGGATATCCATAATGAATGTGAGATTGATTTGCATACATTACAGACCCAATGTATACCGAGATTGATTACTTGAATAAGTCAGTCTTTGCAGCGGGGGAACCTCAATAAACTCAAATTAATAATCCTTACAATTCAAATGTCTCAACATACATTTAAATTGCTGCATCAGTTAAAAACAATTAAATATTTTTTCAGACCATCAGTAGTGAATAATCTAACAGGGACAGCATTCATTTTCTGCTCCCTGATTACCTAGCTCATCATAGATCTGTCATATTTTTGAAGTTCTTCTTTTGAATTTAAAAGATATTTATTCATAAACACTCTTCAGTTTTCTTTAAGAATTGGAAATACAGCAAGGACCAGTTACCGACTTTGTCCATGTTTTGTCGGCCTACTTCAGGGGAGTTGGTCCGTTAGGAAAAATAATCTGTATTTTGTATTAAAAAGGTTTTACGTTATGTTATGTTACACAGATCTTATATTCCACAAATACCAATTATTGGTTCACTATGGAAAACAGTAATCCAGGAAATTACAATAAAACTCAAAACCCGACTTAACTAAATATACTCATTAAGTTATAAATAATAACTAAAAAATTTACAAATAATACAACAAATTTTTAATGTAAAATATTTAGAAAATAAGGAAGTTTTCAAAACCTTATGAAAAGTCAGGTTGGCAAGTACACAAATCTTTGGCTGCAGAGAGTTCCATATTGATAAAGTTTGATAGTGCAGAGAAGAATCAAATATTTTTCTCAATTTGACCTGATTCGCCAAAGGATAACTAGCAGCATCTGATTACAAGCCTTTGCCATTATGATATTATGTAAAAAAAAGTAACCAGATTGCACAAATATAGCAGTGCTGTACCATACATAACCTTAAAAATAATAGTGCCCAGCTTAAATTGTGCCCTAGCCATAATAGGCAGCCAATGTAATTCCTTCAGTGGTAAGTCAGCTGATCCAAACCTGCCAACGGACTATATTAGTCTTGCCACAGTATTTTGAATAAGCTGTACTTGCTTCATCAGGGTCTTAGAACAATCAATGTATATGATGTTACAATAGTCAAGTCTAGACAAAATAAGGGCCCTGTTTATTAAGCCGTGCTGCAGGTGTGCAATTTTTATTGTGTGCTAACGCTGGACACACCCATAGGAATATAATGGCTTAGCGCAACTTAGTTAACAGGGCCTAAGTGACTGAACCAGTAATCTAAACTTAGCAGGCTCAAAATGGCAACGTACTGACCTCAAGTTTTGCAACATATAAAAGGACTGTTAATGATTTTACATGAGTGTTCAAAGTTAAAAAATCCATCTATTTCCACACCCAAATTTTGGAACAAAATTCAAAAGCAAAAATGTTATTACCAATGGTAAACTGTTGAGGGAACATAGAAAGGTCCAAAAGACAAAGTCACAAAAATGTAGTTTTTTTGCAGTTTAACGTCAAACAATAAGATATAATCCAATTCTCAATCAATTTTACTCAAATTTTCTGATCCTAGAGTTCCTTTCTTTTGCCTACTCAAAGCACAGTAAAGAACACTAAAGCAAACAGATGGCTGAGGGGGGATATGATTGAGGTCTACACAATCCTCAGTGGAATAGAACAGGTAGAAGTGAATCAATTTTTCACTCTTTCAAAAAGTACAAAGACCAGGGGACATTCAATGAAATTACATGAAAATACTTTTAAAACAAATAGGAGGAAATATTTTTTCACTCAAAGAATAGCTCTGGATCTTACTGCCGGAGGATGTGGTAAAGTGAAGTTTCTTACCTGAAGCAGGTATTCTCCGAGGAGAGCAGGCTGCATATTCTCACATGTGGATGTCGTCACGTTGTCCCCGGAGGATTTTCTAGCAAAATCGGCAAAAGTCTCTTCCAGAGCGTTCCGTCGCGCGAGAGGATCACACCGTGCATGTGCGCGCACAATTTCCCACTCGCCGTGCGGACACGCTCCTCAGTTGAATCCAAAAGATGAAAGAAAAGCAACTCCAAAGGGGAGGTGGGAGGGTTTGTGAGAATATGCAGCCTGCTGTCCTCGGAGAATACTTGCTTCAAGTAAGAAACTTCGCTTTCTCCAAGGACAAGCAGGTTGATATTCTCACATGTGGGGTATCCCTAGCCCCCAGGCTCACTCAACACAACAAACAGTGGTCAATTGGGCCTCACAACGGCGAGGACATAAAAATTGACCTGAAACAAGAAACATCTAACTGAGAGTGCAGCCTGGAAGAGAATAAAAGTGGGCCTAGGAGGGTTGAAGTTGGATTCTAACAGATTCTGCAGCACCGACTGCCCAAACCGACTGTTGCGTTGGCTATCCTGCTGAAGGCAATAGTGAGATGTGAATGTGTGGACTGATGACCACATCGCAGCCTTGCAGATCTCTTCAATAGTGGCTGACCTCAGATGAGCCACTGATGCAGCCATGGCTCTAACATTATGAACCGTGACATGGCCCTCTAAAGTCAGCCCAGCTTGGGCGCAAGTGAAGGAAATGCAATCTGCTAGCCAATTAGATATGGTGCGTTTCCTGACAGCAACTACCCTCTTGTTGGGATTAAAAGAAATAAACAACTGGGCGGACTGTCTGTGGGGGCTTGTCCGCTCCACGTAAAAGGCCAATGCTCTTTTGCAGTCCAGAGTGTGCAGCTTGCTTTTGCCACGACTTGTATGAGGATGGGGAAAAAATGTTGGCAAGACAATTGACTGGTTCAGATGGAACTCCGACACCACCTTTGGCAGGAACTTAGGGTGCTTGTGGAGGACTACTCTGTTATGATGAAATTTAAGGTAAGGAGCATGAACTACTAGAACCTGAAGCTCACTGACCCTACGAGCTGAAGTAACAGCCACCAAGAAAATGACCTTCCAAGTCAAGTACTTCAGATGGCAGGAATTCAGTGGCTCGAAAGGGGGTTTCATCAGCTGGGTGAGAATGACATTGAGATCCCATGACACCGGAGGAGGTTTGACAGGGGGCTTTGACAAAAGCAAACCTCTCATGAAGCGAACAACTAAAGGCTGTCCAGAGATAGGCTGACCTTCTACACGTTGATGGTAAGCACTAATTGCACTAAGATGAACTCTTACGGAGTTGGTCTTGAGACCAGACTCTGATAAATGCAGAAGGCACTCAAGCAAGGTCTGTGTAAGACAAGAAAAAAGATCTAGGGCCCTGCTGTCACACCAGACGGCAAACCTCTTCCATTTAAAAGAGTAACATCTTTTAGTGGAATCTTTCCTGGAAGCAAGCAAGACTCAGAAGACACCCTCAGAAAGACCCAAGGAGGCAAATTCTAAGCTCTCAACATCCAGGCCGTGACAGCCAGAGACTGGAGGTTGGGATGCAGAAGCGCCCCCTCGTTCTGAGTAATGAGGGTTGGAAATCACTCCAATCTCCACGGTTCTTCGGAGGACAACTCCAGAAGAAGAGGGAACCAGATCTGACACGGCCAGAAAAGCGCAATCAGAATCATGGTTCCGCGGTCTTGCTTGAGTTTCAGCAAAGTCTTCCCCACCAGAGGTATGGGAGGATACGCGTACAGAAGGCCTATTCCCCAATGAAGGAGAAAGGCATCCGACGCTAGCCTGCCGTGGGCCTGTAGTCTGGAACAGAACTGAGGGACCTTGTGATTGAATTGAGTGGCAAAAAGATCCACCGAGGGGGTGCTCCACGCTCGGAAGCTCTTTCTGGCGACAGCCATGCTCAGTGACCACTCATGAGGTTGCATTATCCTGCTCAACCTGTCGGCCAGACTGTTGTTTACGCCGGCCAGATAAACGGCTTGAAGAAACATGCCGTGTTGGCGAGCCCAAAGCCACATCTGCACAGCTTCCTGACACTGAGGGCGAGATCCGGTGCCCCCTTGCTTGTTTGTGTAGTACATCGCAACCTGATTGTCTGTTTGAATCAGATTCATTTGGTTAGATAGCCGATCTCTGAAAGCCTTTAGAGCGTTCCAGATCGCTCGCAACTCCAGGAGGTTGATCTGAAGACGCTTTTCCTGAAGGGACCAAGCTCCTTGAGTGTGAAGCCCATCTACATGCGCTCCCCAGCCTAGGAGGGATGCATCCGTCATCAGCACTTTTTGTGGCTGAGGAATTTGGAATGGGCGCCCCAAAACCAGATTGGATCGAATTGTCCACCACTGAAGTGAATTCCGAAAATCAATGGACAGCTGGATCACATCCTCTAGATTCCCTGTAGCTTGAAACCACAGGGAACTAGGATCCACTGAGCGGATCTCATGTGAAGACGTGCCATGGGAGTTACATGAACTGTGGAAGCCATGTGGCCTAGAAGTCTCAACATCTGCCGAGCTGTGATCTGTTGAGACGCTTGAACCTTGGAGACTAGAGACAGAAGTTTGTCCGCTCTTGGTTCAGGAAGATAGGCACAAGCTGTCTTCGTGCACAACAGGGCCCCAATGAATTCCAATTTTTGAACTGGGTTGAGATGGGACTTTGGGTAATTGATGACAAACCCTAGTAGCTCCAACACTTGAATAGTCATCCGCATGGACTGTAAAGCTCCATCGTGGGAGGTGCTCTTCACCAGCCAATCGTCCAGATAAGGGAACACATGCACTCCCAGTCTGCGCAGAGACGCTGCAACAACTGCCAGGCACTTGGTAAAGACTCTGGGCACAGACGCCAAGCCAAAAGGCAGCACACAGTACTGAAAATGCTGCATTCCCAGCCGAAACCGCAGATACTTCCTGTGAGCTGGAAGTATCGAAATGTGGGTATAAGCATCCTTTAAGTCCAGAGAGCATAGCCAATCGTTTTCCTGAATCATGGGAAGAAGGGTGCCCAGGGAAAGCATCCTGAACTTTTCTCGAATCAGATATTTGTTCAGGCCCCTTAGGTCTAGGATGGGACGCATCCCCCCTGTCTTCTTTTCCACAAGGATGTACCTGGAATAGAACCCCAGCCCTTCTTGCCCTGGTGGAACGGGCTCGACCGCATTGGCACTGAGAAGGGTGGAGAGTTCCTCTGCAAGTACCTGCTTGTTCTGGGAGCTGAAGGACTGAGCTCCCGGTGGGTAATTTGGAGGTTTGGTTTCCAAACTGAGGGTGTATCCTAACCGGACTATTTGAAGAACCCACCAGTCGGAGGTTATCAGAGGCCACCCTTTGGTGAAAAAATTTTAACCTCCCCCCGACCGGTAGATCGTCCAGTACGGACACGTTTATGGTGGCTATACTCAACTGGAGCCAGTCAAAAACCTGTTCCTGGTGTTTGCTGGGGAGCTGCAGGGGCCTGCTTGGGCGCACGCTGTTGACGAGAACAAGCGTGCTGTGGCAGAGCTTGAACCGGCTGTCGAGAAGTAGGAGTGTACTTACGGCCCCTAGAGACGTAAGGCGCACTTCTCTTCCCTTTGAAAAACTTCCTGGATGAGGAAGCGGATGCAGAAGGTGCCCGGCGGGAGAGAGAGTCCATAGCGTTATCACGCTGATAGAGGTGATCAATCAACTCTTCGACCTTCTCACCGAAAAGATGATCCCCCCGGCAAGGGATATCCACAATTTTCTGCTGAGTTCGTTCCTCCAGGTTAGAGGCACGCAGCCATGAGAGTCTGCGCATCACTATACCCATAGCAGAAAACCTGGATGTCACATCGCAAGTATCGTAAATGCCCCTGGACAGGAACTTGCGACACGCCTTCTGCTGCCTGACCACTTGGCGAAAAGGCTCGACCTGCTTCGGTGGGACTGCATCAACCAAGCTCTCAAGCTGCCGCACTGAGTTCCGCAAATGAATGCTTGTGAAGAGCTGGTACGACTGAATTTTGGAAGCGAGCATGCCAGCCTGATATGCCTTCCTCCCAAAAGAATCTAATGTTCTATGCTCTCGCCCCGGGGACACCGAGGCAAAGTTCCTAGAACTCTTAGCTCTTCTGAGAGCAAAATCCACCACCGCAGAGTCATGAGGCAACTGAGGCTGGACGAAACTGGGTTCCCCGTGGATCCGATACTGGGATTCAACCTTTTTGGGAATAGTTGGACAAGAAAGAGGCTTCTCCCAGTTCCTCATCAGCACTTCCCTGAGTGTATCATGAAAAGGAGCTGTGGTAGAAGACTTAGGTGGATATGGATAATCCAGGGCCTCGAGCATCTTGGCCCTGGGCTCATCCACAGTTTCCACAGGGAAGGGAATAGCCTCAAATATTTCCTGCACAAAAGATGAAAAAGACAAACTCTCCGGAGGGGAGAGCTATCTCTGAGGTGAGGGGGTCGAATCAGACAGAAGACCTAGAGAATCCTCGGCAGAGAAAACTCCATGACCCCCATCTTCATCAGTTGAGCTATCATCGGATGGGGCTAACAACTCAGAAAGAGCAGCCCGGATCCGAGCCCGTCTCGACATAGAGGTGCGGTGACCTCGATGACGGTGTCGAGAAGTCGACTCCCCAGGAGACTCCGGTGAAGCTTCCTCCACTGAAGGCAATGGAGAGTCGACCCGGGAGGCAACCGACCCCGATACCGGAAGCGGTACTGGGGAAGGAGACCTCACCACCGGCAAAAGGCACGGTGCCGCAGGAGCATCCGGCACCGTCGGTACCGGTACCTCCGGCGCCGGGCGCAAATGATGCAGCACCACTTCCATGAAATCTGGAAAAATAGCCTTGACACAGGGAAGGCTGCGGTGCCGGTGTGGGCGTCAGAGGCAGAATCTGCAGAGGCTGGGGAGCCGGTACCGGGCTGCCAGACGACCTGCACGTCGATACCTCCATAACAGAGGGAGAGCGATCCTCTCGGGATCGACGCTTCTTGGGTACCAAATGCCTCGATGACCCGGAGCTCGCAGTACTGTGTCGAGAAGGAGAACGATGACAGTGCTTCTTGGCCTTCACCTGACGCCCGTCATCGAGACTCCTCGGTACCGGTGAGGAAGACGTGGAATCCACCCGCTTCCTCGCAGCCAGGTCCAATAGAGGTCGGTCCCGGGGGGCCTGCAAAGCAGGAGGCGCCGAGCGTGCATCGGTCTCTTGGCAGCCTATACCCGGTCTCCCGATGCCAACGCTGCCCTTGACGGTACTGATGTCGACGCCGATGTCGAGGTACCATACCAAAAAGCTTTTCTCTTTGGGCCTCTCTAGAAAGCTGAGTGCGCGTTTTCATTTTTAGGCACAACTTACAGCTTTCCTGCAGATGGTCGGGCCCAAGGCACTGAAGGCACCAGGAATGCAGATCAGTGCCAGAGATGGTCCGGTTGTAGCGGGCGCAAGGCTTGAAGCTGCTGGGCGTCTTCGATGACATCACGGGAAAAATGGCCTCCACAAAATCAAAGGACGCGATGGTGTCAGAAAAGGACACAAAAAGGGGAAAAACCCGACCGAGCGACCTAAGAACAGTCGCAACGATAAAGAAAGGAAACTTTAACGAAGAAAATAAAGAAAATAAGGGAATTTTTTTTTCTTTTTTTTTTTTGAAATACAAGTGAAATTCACTCGTCGAAGAAACTTTCACTCCGGGACCCAAAGAAACGCGAAGCGCGCAAAGCAAAACTCCGTGTCTCCTCAGACACGGAAAGAAAACAACTAAGGAGCGTGTCCACATGGCGAGCAGGAAATCGTGTGCGCATATGCGCTATGTGATCCTCTCGTGCGACGGAACGCTCTGGAAGAGACTTTTGCCGATTTTGCTAGGAAATTCTCCGGGGCCGACATGACGTCACCCACATGTGAGAATATCTGCCTGCTTGTCCTCGGAAAACAGCAGTTACTGTATCTAGGTTTAAAAAAAGGTTTGTACAAGTTCTTGGAGGAAAAGTCCATAGTCTGTTATTGAGATGGACATGAGGGAAACCACTGCTTGCCCTGGGACTGGTAGCATGGAATGTTGCTACTATTTGAGTTTCTGCCAAGTACTAGTGACCTGGCTTGGCCACTGTTGGAAGCAGGATACTGGTCTGACCTAGTATGGCTATTCTTATGCTCTTAAAATGATGACCACTTCCTATATACAAACTTTGGGCATAATCACATGATTCCTGAAGATCACTCAGATGCCCAGCTTCAAATGAGAAATCTTCATTCAATCTCTAAATTTGACGCATATGGGGTAACTGAATTAAGCTCATATATCCAACATTGCTGAAAGTTTGTATAAAGGAAGTGGTCGCCAATTTGTTTTAGTGTGCTTTGAGTAGGCAGAACAAAGGAACACTAGGGTAAGAAAGTTACTTTGTTACTTTGCTGCATACAAAAGTTTTTAAGTTTGTACAACCTTTTTCTTTTTTTTTTTTCCGTTTGTACAACCTTTTTAATAAAAAATGCTGATGTTTTTCCCCAGGGGACCAACTCTCCTGAAAATAGGCTGACAAAACATGGACCATCTGGCAGTGGCGTAGCCAAGGGTGGGCTGGGGTGGGCCCAGGCCCACCCACTTTAGGTTCAGGCCCAGCAAGTAGCAGCACACCTATAATGTGGCTGGCAGGGACCCCAAGCCCCACCAGCCAAAAACTCCCAACAACTGTTTGCTGCCGGTGAAAATCTGCTATTTAAAAGGTATATGGGGGAGAGGGGATGTTTGAAAGACCATATGGCTTGCAGGCGAGAGAGGGAGAAACCAAATCACTTGTAGGACAAGGCGAAGTTCTGCCCACTCACCTTGGGTCCAGGCCCACCCAAACTTGAGTGTCTGGCTACGCCCCTGCCATCTGGTCCCCGCTATCTGCTTTAAAAAGATAAGTGTTCTGTATTTTCAATTCTTAAAGAAAAATGAAGACTGCTTAAGAATAAATATCTTTATAAATGCAAAAGAAAAACTTTAAAAATATAATAGACCTATGATGAACTAGGTGATCTGGGAGCAGAAAATGAGTGCTACCCCTGTGAGATGATTCACTAATGATGATCCAAAAAAAATATGTACTTGTATTTAACTGATGCGCAATCTAAATGTATGTTGAGACATTTGAAATGTTGGGATTATTAATTTGAGTTGACTGAGGTTGATTTGCATACATTACAGACCCCGGATATACAATTCATCTCATGTATATACATTGTAGCAATCCTGAAAAGCTGATTGGCTAGGTGTGCCTCCAGGAGAGGGCTGGAAAACACTGCCATACAGTGCCGAATCAAACCTGTTAGAAGCCATACTTCTGGATCTTTCTGTCTTATTATTCCAATCTGTGGGCTTTCCACATTTAAGAAAGCAACAAATATTGAAAGAGACATATTCAGCCATAAAATCAATCATGTTTTATTATGAAACCTGTCTGAAGAGGCAAGGCCTCAAAAGCTCTCTAACAGATTTCTTGTTGGTATTCAGAGGATATCACAGCCTCCTAGAAGACTCAGTGAAATCTGAACATTTGTCATTGTACACATCCAGCAAGAAACAGAAATGTTTGGTGGCTGTGATCAGGTTAATCCGCCTGAGGAGGAGAACTCGAATGTCCCACGGAAGAACACAAGGTGAGAGGAAAAGTGGGATGTTTGATCACGGAAACCAAAGACTGGAGAGATGGATTCTTCAAGAAACAAACGTTTATCAGATAAAAAGACTCGACACAAACACTGTGTTTCGGCCGCTAGGCCTGCATCAGGAGTCTCAGTGAATGGAGAGCATCTGATGCACAGATGTGAAGACCCAGCAGACCCAGCGGAAGAGCAGGTGTGACATCGGAGACGAGGCGAAAGGTACTCTGAGGGAGGACGCTGAAACATCCTGGAACTCGACGGATGACATACACGACTCGGCGACCGCGGTTTGAGGAGGCGGGGAGGAGCGGAAAGACAGGAGCAACACAGCAGCAAAGCAACGAACCGGAGCGCCGTACCTGGAGGACTGCAACGGGGGAGAGGAGCGGAGCAACGAGACACGGGAACACCCCATCTGCAGCGTGAGCAGCAAGAAAGCTTCACGAGCAGAACCATCTGAATTCTCTGCCTCCTACTTCTTTCCGTGGAATCACTTGTGAGAGATACCTAATTTAATTAATTTAATGCTTGATCCTGAACTTAAGCTTGTAGCATGCTGAAAGACTTTCTTTAAATGCTATAAATGCACTAAATGCTTAATATAAACGCAGCAACTGCAACTGCTTTATATGCTTTATAACAAGCTTTTAAAACTTCCTTTAAATGTCTAAATGCCTTATATGCGTTTTTCCCGAACCATGCTTGTAGTAGGCTGAAAGACTTGCTTTCTTAAATGCTCTAAATACCCTAAAAGCTTCAGCTAAACGCTTTAATTAATTGCTTTATATGCTCTAATGATCTAACGCCCTATATGCTATAACTGCATTATATATGCTTTGGAAAACGCTAAAATCCTTCCTTTAAATGCAAAATATCTCATAGTATCTCTGCTCTATCTACAGTACAATAATAGTCCGATACTAGAACTATAAATTATCTTAGTCAAAGCTCTACGTAATTATGCATGACAATATCTTAACCCATGGTATCACTGTTACATCTTCTGACCTAATCTTCTAAAGCTTCTTGAAAGGATGTACTTTTCAGTATCTAAAATAATTAACCAGGATAACACCTTAGAGCAACAGGATAACTATTTGATAACCAAATCCTTTAATGCTCTAAATACACAAACTAACACACAAACACTGACATGAATTACAGCAAACTACTCCTACCTATCTACTGTCTCACCCTAATCCAACACGCACTCATAAGCCCAACCATAGACAACAACAGCCCCACAAACCATACAACACTCACGCAACCCATACACAACATGCCTATCCAAAAAATCAACAAAGGCCACGAAAAACCTATTACTCACGAACACCAACAACAGAAAAGAAAAAAAGAATTTAATAAACTCACATATCAAAAAGACAGACAACTGATAGAAATCACCACTACCACGAACCCAAATGAACACCACCAACTAATACAAATAGGTTACAATAACGCCAGATCGGCAGTAAATAAAACCACAATAATTACCGACTGAAAACCTCGATTTCCTACTTATTAGCGAAACTTGGATCCATGACTCCAAAGATCCAATAATCTTAGAGCTAGGTCCTCCAGGCTACAAAATTACCCACTGGACAAGAGAAAGAAAAAGAGGAAGAGGAATAGCAATAATCTACAAATCGCAATTCACAGTCACAACAACAGCAGAATCTATGCTTCCACAACTTGAAATAGCCTCAGTCAGAATCAACCACCCCAACCTATGTGATCACCTAAACCTAATCCTATTTTACAGACCTCCGGCCAACTGGCAAGATTCACAAATGCACTTTATGGATTTCATATCAAATACCTGCGTTTCCACACAGAACCTCCTCATAGCAGAAGACATCAATCTTCACCTTGAAGACACTAACTCAAGCAATGTACGTGAATGTAAGGACTTCCTACAACTATGGGAACTCCACTGGTCAAACATGCAACCCACCCATAACAAAGGACACTCACTAGATATTATCACCCACAAATTCTGATCAGAACCCACTCTCACACTTATAAATACAAAATGGACAGCCACGCCATGGTCCGATCACTACAAAGCAAACCTTTCCTTCCGTTGGAGAACAAAAAAGACAACAAAAATAAGACAAAAAAACCTATACTACGAGAGGCAAAATAGACCCATTAACATTCTGGCAACAATTCTATACTGACGAATGGACAACACCTACAGACTCACCCCAATTTCTCCAAGAATGGGACAACAGATGCAGAACAGTACTAGACAACATAGCACCACTGCAAACCAGAACCTCTCATAGAAAAAACTCAATACCATGGTTTAACGAAGAACTGAAAGAATTAAAAACACAGGTCAGAAGATTAGAAAGAGCATGGAGCAAAAAAAAAAAGACGAACACACACTCAAAGAATGGAAACAGCTACAAAGAAAATACAAATACACTATCAGACAAAATAAAAGAACGTACTACAAAACCAAAATAGGACCAAATTACAAAGACACACACAAACTCTTTTCACTCGTAAACAAACTCCTAAATACTACACAGGTTACCTCTAATAATACAGACACCCCATCTGCAACCAATCTCGCGAACTACTTCAATGAAAAAATTATAAAGCTGCGACTCAAGATACCTACCAGCAGTACAGAGTACACAAACATCCTTGAATGTCTAGACCCAAAACCCGGGGAATGCCCAGCAGACCGATCATGGACCAATTTTGATATGCTATCGTCAGATGAAATCTCACAATCAGGGCCGGTCTTAGCAAGTGCGGGGCCCTATGCAGACCAATTTGACGGGGCCCCACCCTAGCCCCGCCCCCACCCTAACTCCACCCCACCCTAGCCCCGCCCCCACCCTAGCTCCAGAGCCGGCCACCCCTCCCTCCGAGCTCCAAGGCCCCCAGCTCCAGGGCTTGTCGATCCTGCATAGTCAATGCCAACTGAAAACCATGTCTTTTTCACAAACACAGATACACCCTAATCCACTATAGAATAAGTAGTAATATTTAAACTTTCTATTTAGACAAAAATTAAACTGAACCCCCAAGATGCCAGACTCTGCATACAACACCACAGAAACAGAAAATGTCCCCTAGTACTGTGCAAAATATAAAGACAACAGATGTAAATTTGAAAAAAAAACTAACAAATACCAATCACCACTTTACAAATTAACAAACAGAAACAAAACAAATATAGAAAATAAAATAATACCATTTTATTGGACTAATACTAGCTTTCAGAGGCCAAAACCTCCGTCCTCAGGTCAATACAGTATAGAGCTGTTACAGTATCCTATCCTGACCTGAGGAAGGGGGCTTTGTTCTCCGAAAGTTTGTCAAAATGTATTAAAATTAGTCCAATAAAAAGATTATCTTATTTACATGTTCTATTATAAACATTTATTAACACAGCTACAATACTATATCCTAAAGCAAAAAAATAAAAATATATATTTTATTTACAGTTTGTCGTCTCTGGTTTCTGCTTTCCTCATCTTCTTTTCACTGTCTTCCTTCCATCTAGCATCTGTCTTCGCTCTCTCTCTGCCATCCAGTGTCTGCCCTCTCTGCTGTCCCCTCCATCCAATGTCTGCCCTCTCTCCCTGCCCCTTCCGTGCACATCTGCCCTCTATCTCTGCCCCTTCCATTCACTGTCTGCCCTTTCTATTCCTTCCATCCACTGTCTGCCCTTTCTCTCTGCCCCTTCAATCCACCATTTGCCCTCCCTCTCCTATCCATCCGGGTCTGCCCTCCCTCTCGCTCCCCCTTCCATCCAGGATCTGCCCCTCTCTCTGCCCCTTTTTTTCAGCCCCACTATCCCACCAGTCCCCCGTTTCAGCCCCAGCCCTTTTCTCCCACCAGTCCCAAGCTTCAGCCCCAGCCACTTCTCCCTATCTCCTTTCATCCCCCAGTACCCACAGTTTCAGCCCCTGCCCCTTTTCAGCCTCCAGTCCCAGTACTAGCCCCCTTATCCCATCTACCCTCCTTTTCAGCCCCCTTCATCCACATGCCTTGTATTAGAGCCCCGCTTTTCAGCCTCAGAACCATTCTCCCACCTGATCCACGCATGCCCCATTTTCCCACCAGCCCCATGCATGGCCCCCATTTCCCATATGGCCCCTTCTCAAACCCCAGTTCCAGCCCCCTTCTCCCATCTGAGAACCCCCATCCCACACCCTTCTCCCATCTGAGTCCCCCTTACCCCCTTCCCTCAACTGAGAACCCCATCCCACACCCTTCTCCTATCTGAGTCCCCCTTACCCCCTTTCCCCCAACTGAGAACCCCCATCCCACACCCTTCTCACATGAGTCCCCCTTACCCCCCTCCCCCCAACTGAGAACCCCCATCCCACACCCTTCTCCCATCTGAGTCCCCCCCCAACCCGACCCGACCCACCTACCTACCAACTCTGTTCTCCTCCTGCTGCACCCACTAACTTTTAAAAAAAATTGAGAAGCGCTGAGTAGCAGGCAGCGCCTTGCGTCTGCCCTGCTAGTAAAAATCTCCTGCACGTCGTCGTGCCGGCCTTCCCACATTAAGTCCCGCCCTCCTCTGAGGTAATAGGCTCTTCCCGCATTAAGTCCCGCCCTCCTCTGAGTAATAGGCTATTACCTCAGAGGAGGGCGGGACTTAATGCGGGAAGAGCCTATTACCTCGGAGGAGGGTGGGACTTAATGCGGGAAGGCCGGCCTGACGACGTGCAGGAGATTTTTACTAGCAGGGCAGGCGCGAGGCGCTGCCTGCTACTCGGCCGCTTCTCAATTTTTTTACAGGACAGCGATCAATCGTCGGGGGGGGAGGGGGAGCAGCAGGCGGGGCGACCCCAGGCGCGCCGCGCGGGGCCCCCTTGAGCGCGGGGCCCTATGCGGCCGCCTCGGTCGCCTCGCCCTAAGACCGGCCCTGCTCACAATGGATTGGAAAATACGCCAAATCACAATGCAAATTAGACATTTGCCCTACTAGCCTAATAAGATCTGCCCCCAAATAATTCAAAAAAGACCTCACGAGTCATGTAAACCACAGGCTTCAAAATGGACTCTTCCCCACGGACAAAGGGAACATCTTACTTACTCCACTGCCAAAAGATGCTAAGAAAAGCACAATGGACCTAACTAATTATCGCCCAGTAGCATCGATTCCGCTGATAACCAAACTCATGGAGGGCATAGTAACAAAACAACTCACCGAATACCTAAATAAACACTCAATTCTACATGAGTCTCAATCAGGATTTCGGTCAAATCACAGCACTGAAACTGTACTAGTGTCCGCAATGAACTCATTCAAACAAGCAATTGCAACTGGTAACAACATACTACTCCTACAATTTGACATGTCTAGCGCCTTCGACATGGTTCGTCATGAAATACTACTACATATCATAGAATACTTCGGAATAGGAGGCACAGTTCTCAAATGGCTTAAAGGATTCCTGACCACAAGATCATACCGAGTAACAACGAAGGCGGAAATATCACCCCCATGGATACCTGAATGTGGAGTTCCCCAAGGATCCCCCCTCTCTCCAACCCTCTTCAACCTAATGATGATACCTTTAGCCAAACTTCTAGCTAATCAAAATCTCAACCCCTACATATACGCAGATGATGTCACGATATACATACCGTTCAAACAAGATCTAAACTAAATCACCAACGAGATCAACCAGAGCCTCCAAATAATGCATTCCTGGGCGGATGCATTCCAGCTAAAACTCAACACAGAAAAAACACAATGTCTTGCACTCACCTCACAACACAACACAACACAAACAAATACTCCACCATAACCACACCATACTGCTCTCTTCCCGTTTCACAAAATCTGAAAATTCTTAGAGTTACCATTGACCGAAACCTCACACTCGAAACCCACATGAAGAATACAACGTAAAAGATGTTCCACTCCATGTGGAAACTCAAAAGAGTAAAACCTTTCTTCCCGAGACACATCTTCCGTACCCTGGTACAATCAATGGTAATAAGTCATCTGGACTACTGCAACGCACTATACGCGGGCTGCAAAGAGCAGACCATCAAAAAACTCCAAACAGCCCAGAATACCGCTGCCAGACTCATATTTGGAAAAACTAAATATGAAAGCGCAAAACCCCTAAGAAAGAAACTTCATTGGCTCCCACTCAAGGAACGCATTGCGTTCAAGACCTGCATGATGGTACACAAAATCATTCACACAGACGCCCCAATATACATGTTAAACCTCGTGGACCTACCTCCCAGAAACGCCATAAGATCATTCCGCAAATTTCTCAATCTACACTTCCCCAGTTGTAAAGGACTAAAATACAAGCTGACACACTCATCCACCTTCTCTTACATGAGCACGCAGTTGTGGAATGAATTTATTTATTTGTTGCATTTGTATCCCACATTTTCCCACCTATTTGCGGGCTCAGTGTGGCTTACAATACATTGTGAATGATGGAAGTACAATTTGTTGCAGTACGATTATGGGTTACATTGTGAAGAGACTGGGAGAATGGGCGTGCAAGTGGCAGATGAAGTTCAATGTTGACAAGTGCAAAGTGATGCATGTGGGTAAGAGGAACCCGAATTATAGCTACGTCTTGCAAGGTTCCGCGTTAGGAGTTACGGATCAAGAAAGGGATCTGGGTGTCGTCGTCGATGATACGCTGAAACCTTCTGCTCAGTGTGCTGCTGCGGCTAGGAAAGCGAATAGAATGTTGGGTGTTATTAAGAAGGGTATGGAGTCCAGGTGTGCGGATGTTATAATGCCGTTGTATCGCTCCATGGTGCGACCGCACCTGGAGTATTGTGTTCAGTACTGGTCTCCGTATCTCAAAAAAGATATAGTAGAATTGGAAAAGGTACAGCGAAGGGCGACGAAAATGATAGTGGGGATGGGACGACTTTCCTATGAAGAGAGGCTGAGAAGGCTAGGGCTTTTCAGCTTGGAGAAGAGACGGCTGAGGGGAGATATGATAGAAGTGTATAAAATAATGAGTGGAATGGATCGGGTGGATGTGAAGCGACTGTTCACGCTATCCAAAAATACTAGGACTAGAGGGCATGAGTTGAAGCTACAGTGTGGTAAATTTAAAACGAATCGGAGAAAATTTTTCTTCACCCAACGTGTAATTAGACTCTGGAATTCATTGCCGGAGAACGTGGTACGGGCGGTTAGCTTGACGGAGTTTAAAAAGGGGTTAGATAGATTCCTAAAGGACAAGTCCATAGACCGCTATTAAATGGACTGGAAAAATTCCTCATTTTTAGGTATAACTTGTCTGGAATGCTTTTACGTTTGGGGAGCGTGCCAGGTGCCCTTGACCTGGATTGGCCACTGTCGGTGACAGGATGCTGGGCTAGATGGACCTTTGGTCTTTCCCAGTATGGCACTACTTATGTACTTATGTACTTATGTACTTATGAGTTATGGGAAGACAAAGTCAAAGTCAAAATATCATTTGGGGAATAGAACAATGGAATGTAACAATGGGGAATTGATGGGCGATAAAACAATAACAAGAGAACATTAGGGTATAACAATTTTATCTGTGGGTAGGTTATAAGTGTGGTGAAAATACGGGAGAAGAGAACTCAGAAGAGAGTGTATTGATGCATTTCTATTAGTGTGTATGGACTTCATGTGTTTTGATCCTTGCAATAAATTTTCTCAAAGAGATGAGTCTTCAATAGTTTGCGGAAGTCGGTTGGTTCGTAGATCGTTTTCAGGTTGCGTGGTAGTGTATTCCAGAATTGCGTGCTCATATAAGAGAAGGTTGATGCGTGCAGTACTTTGTATTTTATGTCTTTGCACTTAGGGAAGTGGAGATTGAGGAAAGTTCGGGATGATCTTTTTGCGTTTCTGGGTGGCAGGTCTATTAAATCAGACATGTATGCAGGGGCTTCACCGTGAATGATTTTGTGGACTAAGGTGCATACTTTAAAAGTGATGCATGCCTTGAGTGGGAGCCAGTGTAGTTTCTCACGTAGGGGTTTTGCACTTTCATATTTTGGTTTTCCAAAGATGAGTCTGGCTGCTGTATTCTGGGCTGTTTGAAGTTTCCTCAGTATTTGTTCTTTGCAGCCTGCGTATAGTGAGTTGCAGTAGTCCAGGTGACTGAGTACGAGTGATTGTACTAGGCTGCGGAAGACATATCTTGGAAAGAATGGTCTTATTCTTTTCAGTTTCCACATGGAGTAGAACATCTTTTTGGTTGTGTTGTTCGCGTGAGTCTCAAGTGTTAGGTGGCGTTCAATAGTGACTCCAAGGATTTTTAAAGTTTCTGAGATTGGCAGATTTAGTTTAGGTAGGTTAATAGCGTTAAATTTATTCGTGTTGTATTGGGAGGTAAGTATGAGACATTGGGTTTTTTCTGCGTTCAGTTTCAGTCGGAATGCATCTGCCCAGGTGTTCATGATGTGTAGACTTTGGTTGATTTCGTTGGAGATTTCATTAATGTCTTGTTTGAAAGGAATATATATTGTTACATCGTCGGCATATATGTATGGGTTAAGGTTATGGTTTGATAGAAGTTTTGCCAAGGGGATCATCATTAGGTTGAAAATAGTTGGCGAGAGGGGGAATCCCCGCGGTACTCCACACTCAGATGTCCATGCAGCAGACGTAGTTGAATTTGATGTGACCTGATATGAGCGTAAGGTTAAGAACCCCTTGAACCAGTTTAGGACATTGCCTCCGATGCCAAAATATTCAAGAATGTGTAATAGGATTCCGTGGTCAACCATATCAAAGGCACTTGACATGTCAAATTGTAAGAGGATTATATTGGTGCCGGTTGCAATCAATTGTTTAAATTTGGTCATTAGGGTAATTAATACTGTTTCTGTGCTGTGATTTGACCGGAATCCTGATTGGGCATCATGCAGTATGGAGAACTTGTTGAGATAGTTTGTGAGTTGTTTGGTTACCATCCCTTCGGTTATTTTGGTTATTAATGGTATAGATGCTACTGGTCTGTAGTTAGTTATTTCGCTTGCGTTTTTCTTTGTGTTTTTGGGTATTGGGGTGAGTAAAATTTTTCCTTTTTCCTTTGGGAAAAGTCCGTTTTGTAGCATGAAGTTCACGTGGTTTGTTAGGTCTATTATGAATTGTTGAGGAGCTGATTTCATGAGGTTGTTTGGGCAGATATCTAGTTTGCATTGGGATTTGGCGAATCTTTTGAGCATTTTAGAGATGAGGTCCTCTGACAGTAATTCAAATTCGGTCCAGATCCTGTCTGCTGGATATATTCCATCTTCTGGGTCTAGACAGTTTAGGAGTATTGCGTATTCAATAGGGCTGGTGGGTATTTTAAGTCGTAATTGTATGATTTTCTCCTTTAAATATTTCGCGAGGTCGTCGACCCCTGGTGTATCTTTGCTGTTATTTGTAACTGGTGTGGTGTCTAGCAATTTATTTACAAGGTAGAAGAGTTTGTGTGTGTCCTTGTAGTTTGGTCCAATCATTGTTTTGTAGTGTAGTCTTTTAGTCTGTTTAATGGTATATTTGTATTTCCTCCGAAGCGATTTCCAGGCATTCAGTGTGTGTTCATCTTTCTTTTTGTTCCATGCGCGTTCTAGTTTTCTGACTTGTGTTTTGAGTTCTTTCAGGTCTTCGGTGAACCATGGATTAGATTTTTTCCTATGTGATGTTCTGGTTTGGATTGGGGCAATTGTGTCTAATGTTGTCTTACATATGTCATCCCATTCTTGGAGGAATTGAATGGTGTCTGTGTTTGTTGACCATTCGTTTTGGTAGACCTGTTGCCAGAATGTTGTGGGGTCTATTTTTCCTCTTGTGGTGTATGTTGTTTGTTCATGTTTGTTGACTGCGTTTCTGTGTATTTTTCGCCAGTGGAGGGAGATATATGCTTTATGGTGGTCTGTCCATCTTATGTCTGTAAGTAGGAGAGTTGAGTCTGGGTTGAATTTGTGTGTAATGATGTCTAGTGTGTGTCCTTTTACGTGTGTTGGTTGAGTATTAGGTGCGTGTAAGTCCCAGAGTTTTAGGAATTCTTTGCATTCTTGTGTGCCTGTTGAAGTGTCGTCTTCGAGGTGTAGGTTGATATCTCCTAATATGAGGAAGTTTGAGGCAGAGACACATGTGTTCGAGATGAAGTCCATGAGTTGCGTTTGGGAGTCTTTCCATTTTCCTGGTGGCCTGTAGAATAGGATTGCGTTGAGGTGTCCTTGTAGGTTCGGATGAGTGATTCTTGTTGAGGCAATTTCGAGTTGTGGTGAGGTGGATTCGCCAGTGGTTGTGATGGTGAACTCGGATTTGTAAATTATGGCTATTCCGCCACCTCTTTTTCCATTGTCCAGTGGGTGATTTTGTATTCTGGTGGGCATGTCTCTATGATGGCGGGGTCTGTGGGGCCGTGGAACCATGTTTCCGTGATGAACAGAAGATCTAGATTCTCTGTGGTAATCCAGTCTAGTATGTCTACTGAGTTGCTTACTGCTGATCTAGCATTGATGTATCCTATTCGGATTGAGCGGTATGGTTCTGTAGGGAGGTTAGATGTGTTTATTTTTATTAATTGTCTGTTTCCTTGGTGGTTGAATTTGTCGTCGTTGTTGTTTTATTTTTTCTCTTTCTGTTGGTGGTGTTCGTATGTGGAGATTTTTCCTTTTGGTTGGTTATTGTATTTTTGGTCTGGTGAGTTGTTAATAGGTTGTACATAGAGTTGGTGGATTATGGTTGGGTTGTTGTTGACGTTGGGGGTGGTCCATGCGTGGTAGATTATGGGAATGAGGTAGATTATTATCAGTAGCTTATTAGTGTTCATGTTGGATTTTTGTGGACGGTGTTCGTGGGAGTGTTGGGTATTGTTGGTGATATCAGTAGTTTTGTGGGCAATGTTCGTGGGAGTGTTGGGCGGTGTTGGTGATATCAGTAATGCATTAATAGTCTTAACAATAGGTCCATAACAGTAATTAGGTCAACAAGGTATGGCAGTGCTTAATACTAGCCGTGCTTAACCTTAGCATGTGTTTGAAGGCATTAATGCAATTAAAACATTTATGCTAGCATTTAAGTGTAGAAGTCAATTGTAATACAGGCACTTAAAGCATATAGAGGTAAGGCAGCTAGAAGCAAGGCTTAGAAGCAAAACAATATAGGAGGCTTTTAGCATGTGTTTGAAGGCAGTATTGCAAAAGCAAGCAGGCAAAGTCACAGGCAGCCTAGCAGCAGCAGCAGCTCTTAGCAGGTCTCCAGTGCACACAAAACGAAGCAGGAAAAAAAAACAGTGAAATACGACGAGCAGGCAGAATCGCAGGTTGCCTAATGGCCAATAAGCTAGTAATATAGTCAGTATATTACTATGTGGTACAGAGAAAACATTCAATTTCAGTAGTCATTAATACTAGTTAGTGGGAACACAGTACCAGGTTGTTCTCTGCTCGGTGGTTGATGTGGTCGGCTTGGACCACTTGGGCTGGATGTGGATTCTTCTAGTGTTGCTCTTCACTGTGGGATCTTCCCAGTAGTGGCTCCTGTCTCCTCGCTTCCTCGCTCGGTGGTCCCGACTTCAAAGGAGATATTCCACCTCCTCGTAGACAGCAGGGCCGGGTGGTCAGCGTCCAGCGGAGGCGTCTCCCAATCTCCGTGCCTCTGCCTCCCTCGTTTCAGTTCCCCCGCGTCTCCTCTCCTCCAGTGGCACGAGCCGGCCTCCCCGTTCGTGCTCTACTGACCTGCCACTGACGGCGCCGGAGGAGGTCTAGGCAGGCAAGATGTTGATTGTACGTGAGCTCCACTGGGAGGGCGGCAGCTCGGAGCAGCAGCGCTCGGTGACGGAATCCAACCACCGGGTAGGCCTCTGTGGGTCGAGTGGGTGGGTGTTTGTCTGCAGCGCCAATGCTCACTGGCAAAGGTCGGCTTCTGCACACTCACTGGTGCAAGGTGCGATGTCGGCCCTGGGTAGCAGTTGGGCATTCGAGTCGCTGGCCACTGTCGTGGGATGTGCGATTGGGCCTTGTTCTGCCCGCCTCGTGGTCGCGAGTCTGTAGTCTGGGAGTCTCAGGTTGGTCGGGCCAAACGGCAGCCACGAGGTCAGCTAGCTCACCTGGTGGTCGTTGTTTTCGCCGCTGTCGGCCAAATCTTTCACCAGGGTTTACATACAGCTCCCTACTGGTCCCCTGAGCTCTGATATCCGGGTCAGCGATCCGATCCTCGTTATTTTATTTTATTTTATAGCCAGTTTTAGCTATTTTGATGTTAAGTTTCAGCCGGGGTTCACGGAGCTTTCCGTTCCGTGACCTTTTAAGTAGCGGCCATCTTGCCATTTACCTACAGCCCTGAAAACTACTGACGAAATAAATACCTTTCGCAAATCTTTGAAGACACATCTCTTCAACAAGGCCTACAGAGAGAGCCCATAACCTTACAAAACTACCCAATAAACCACCCAGTTATGACAGACCACCTTTTATATGATCCTCCCTAACACCTTCCCTCTCTCTTCCTGTACTTAATCTTTGTACATTAACAATTGTATCTGACATCCTGTAATGACTATGTACATTAACAATTGTATCTGACATCCTGTAATGACTATGTCACAACAAAACTCTGTAAGCCACATATCCTGTATTGACTGTCATAACAAAACTCTGTAAGCCACATTGAGCCTGCAAATAGGTGGGAAAATGTGGGATACAAATGCAATAAAATAAAAATAAATAACTAAATTTCTCCATCCGTGTGCAGTTTTTCTTCTCTCTTCCTTTTCCCTTATCTCCTTCCTCTCTCTTCCCTCCCCTCCATCCATGTCCAGCATTTCTTCTCTCTCCCTTCCCTCTCCTCCATCCATGTCCAGCATTTTTCCTCTCTCCCCTCCATTCATGTTTATTTCACTTCCTCTCTCTTCCCTCCCCTCCATCCATGTCCAGCATTTCTTATCTCTCCCTTCCCCTCCATCAATGTGCATCTCCTTCCTGTCTTCCCTCCCCTCTAACCATGTCCAGAATTTCTTCTCTATCCCCTCCACCCATGTGCATCTCCTTCCTGTCTTCCCTTCCCTCTCCCTCTATCCATGTCCATCAATTCTCCTCTCTCCCTGCCCTCCCCTCCATCCATCCATCCATGTCCAGCAACCCTCCTCTCTCCCCTGCCCTCCCCTCCATCCACCCATGTCCAGCAACTCTCCTCTCCCCTCCATCCACCCATGTCCAGCAACTCTCCTCTCCCCTGCCCTTCCCTCCATCCACCCATGTCCAGCAACTCTCCTCTCCCCTGCCCTCCCTCCATCCATCCATATCCAGCAATTCTCTTCTCTCCCCTGCCCCTCTATCCATCCATATCCAGCAATTCTCTTCTCTCCCCTGCCCCCTCCATTCATCCATATCCAGCAATTCTCTTCTCTCCCCTGCCTCCTCTATCCATCCATATCCAGCAATTCTCTTCTCTCCCCTGCCCCCTCTATCCATCCATATCCTGCAATTCTCTCCCCTGCCCTCCTCCATCCATCCATATCCAGCAATTCTCTTCTCTCCCCTGCCCCCCTCCATCCATCCATATCCAGCAATTCTCTTCTCTCCCCTGCCCCCCCTCCATCCATCCATCCATAACCAGCGATTCTCCTCTCTCCCCTGCCCCCTCCATCCATCCATATCCAGCAATTCTCTTC
This sequence comes from Microcaecilia unicolor, assembly GCF_901765095.1. Classification (NCBI taxonomy): domain Eukaryota; kingdom Metazoa; phylum Chordata; class Amphibia; order Gymnophiona; family Siphonopidae; genus Microcaecilia; species Microcaecilia unicolor. The sequence continues at coordinate 291,353,335 of NC_044033.1, forward strand.
TCTCCCCTGCCTCCTCTATCCATCCATATCCAGCAATTCTCTTCTCTCCCCTGCCCCCTCTATCCATCCATATCCTGCAATTCTCTCCCCTGCCCTCCTCCATCCATCCATATCCAGCAATTCTCTTCTCTCCCCTGCCCCCCTCCATCCATCCATATCCAGCAATTCTCTTCTCTCCCCTGCCCCCCCCATCCATCCATAACCAGCGATTCTCCTCTCTCCCCTGCCCTCCCCTCCAGCTCCGATCCATGTCCAGCGATTCTCCTTCACCCCCATCCTCCACTCCCATTCATATCCACCTGCCCGCCCTCTTCTCCCCCCCAACATCCCCCTTTGTCTTCCTGCCACAGTGCCACCCTGCGTGGTTTAAATCTTTTTTATTACCTCTGTTGAAGCGGCCGCGTCATTGAAAGCCCTGCCCGTCTCTAGCCTTCCCTTCGTGAGTTTGTTCCCAGAGTCCCGCCCTCGCGGAAAGAGGAAATGACATCAGATGGCGTGACTGAGGGAACGAACTCACGAAGGGAAGGCTAGAGAGGGGCAGGGCTTCCAATGACGCAGCTGCTGCGACGGAGGTAATAAAAAAGATTAACCCCCCCCCCCCCAGGGCGGCACGGGGCGGGCACAGGCAAACGAGGGCTGTTGGAAGCGAGGTAAGCGGAGTAAGCATTGTCTGTGGCACCCTCCTGCCATGCTTACCTCGTTTACCGGAGCCGGCTCGCCGCGCAGTCAGAACAACCGGCTCGCAAGATCTTAAAAAATCTAACAACTGGCTCTTGCGAGCTGGCTCCAGCACACCACTGCCTATGGATAGAAAATTCTTTTCCTGGTTCCATAAAAGAAGAAGCAGAACCATCACAAATGATAAAGAGAAGGTGGAAATTGGTGAAAGGATAAAAGTCGTGATAGATAAAGTCTTTAAATGTCCACAAAAATCATTAGTGACCTTCTCTTCTTCCATAAAAGAAACTGCAAACAGGACCAGCTTTTGGGGTATGTGACCTGGGTGGGGCTACACAAGGCACCAAGCATGAGGGGACGCCTGAGCCTTTCTTCTTCCTCTCCCAAAGTCACATCATATGAACATGGGGAAAGTAGGGGGATAATGGTACTGGGAAGAGGATGAGGGAAATAGGAAGGAGCGGATGCTGGGCAGGGGAAGAAAGAGAAAGGGAGATGCTGTGAGACAGCCATTGTTGCTACCGAAGAAGGGATTGCTGCACTGGAGCTGCCAGTCCCTAAAGGGATTAAAGCACCAATTTTGGTTGTTGCACATGATGCAGTTAGCCTGGAGCCAGCCCTGAGGACAACCCCATCTCCCCCATCAAGAAATCTTACATAGTCTGAGACACACTTCCATTTGATTTTTGGAGCAAGAAGGCTCTGTCTGCCTGGCGATGCATGAAAGTTTCATCAGACAGAAAACACCAAGGGCCCTGTTTACTAAGGTGCACTAGCATTTTTAGCATATGCTAAAATTAGCGTGGGCTAAACATTAGAGACACCCATATATTCCTACGGGGGTCTCTAACGTTAGTGTGTGCTAAAAATGCTAGCACACCTATAGCGCAGCTTAGTAAACAGGGCCCCAAGTAAGCACCAAGCCCAGATAAAGCAATCAAGAGAAACTTACAGCTGGTCCTGATGGACCCTGTGCTCCAGTCTCACCATCTTTTCCGGGAAGACCCTAAAACACAGGAAAACAGACAGTGAATGCATGTCTCAAGGTGTGAATCTTTGTATGTATGTATTTATTTAAATATTTATTACCAACACTATCCAGCCGTTCTAGGCGGGGTACAAAAGTGAAACATACACATAAACAAATGTATCAAAACAAGGCAATAAACAAATAATTAAAAATGTAAAAACTGTTGTTCTTTATTACTTAAACATGGTAAAATCCAGAAAACATTTTTTGTATGGTGAAGTGTTTCACAACTGGACCATTTCTTCCCAGGTCAAGAGCAAACCAAAGGCAAGTGAATGCTCCCTTTTACTAAGCTGTGGTAAAAGGGTTCCTACGCTAGTGATGGTGGCCGCTTTTGCCACGCATCAGTGCCCCTTTTACCGCAGCAGGTGAAAATAACCAAAAAGGAAATGCCTGTATGGTAAGTTCTCACTTGCCGTGTGGCCATTTCGGCAGGGAGCAATTACCGCCACCCATTGAGGTGAAAGTAAGGGCTCCCGCGCTAAGTCGATAGTAACTGGGCAGCATGCAATGCTGCCCGATTACCGTGGGTTAACCCCCTGCAGAAATATTTTTTCAGTATTTCCGTTAGTACTGGAAATGGCGTATGCTAGGGGTGGAACTACCCCGCACGGCAACCCTTTAGTAAAAAGGCCCCTAAGTGATAGTAAAAATATAAAGGCCTGCTAAGAAAAAAAAAACCTAACTGAAAGGGTTTTGGTTTGAAATTAGAAAAAAATACTCATTCTTCCATGATGAAAGCACATTTGTCTAATTTTCAGTTGATGAAAGCTGCGTTTAAAAGTGCATGTAATAACGATAATTATATAGACTCATTAATTTTTTCAGAAAAGACATCAATGAAAGAGTTACAGATTCCATGTCTATATTTTCAGCAGGGGGTCCTCAGATCAGGAGATTCTTGTCAGCTTAAAATTTTGGCAGCTACAGAAAATCTGGTCTGTGCAGTCTCAGCAAATTGTCACTGCACATCCCTGTAAGATCACAACGAAGTCCATGCCAAAATAGAGAGTTGAACGGGGACAGAAATCTTACCCATCCTCACAAGAATTTAACCTGTCCTCACCGTCCCCGCAAGATTGTAACCTGTCCCCACTCAGTCCCGCAAGAATTAAATGATATATAAAAAAATTTCTGGTCAGCTCTCTGACTCTCTCTGGGTTCAAGCCACAGCACTGCAGGCAAGGAAGGAACAGAAGTTGGAAACTGGAACACTCTGGTGTGCACATGTAAGACTTGTCTCTGATTCACTGGCACTGTGTGCTAAGAGGTCGCCATATGCACGCAAAAGTAGGTCAGGTGACGTCTGATGCTCGTGCCTGTGTCAGAGCTGAGGTCTGCGTATCGGCCCAGGAGCAGAGAGGATTAATAGTAACATGGCAAGTGACAGCAGATAAAAACCTGAACAGTCCATCCAATCTGCCCAATAGTCACGCTCATAATCAATTCATGATTAAATCAACAACGAACATGATATTATATACTTGATTATGGTCTTTCTTTGGAGTTTCTGGGACATAGACCACAGAAGTCCACACAGACCTACCCTTATGTTCCAACTGCTGGAGTAGTCATCGAAGCTCACTACAGCCTATTTGTCTTCTCATTTGCAGGACACAAACCATAAAAGTTTGTCCAGCATTGTCCTCATGTTCCAGCCACTGAAGTTGCTGTCTAAGCCCTTTCCAGCCCTGCCAGCAAAGGTATGCCTAGCATGCCTGCATGGGGGGCAAGGAGGACAGAGAGAAATGTGTTGTCCCCCTAGATCACCTCAGGGACCCCCTAAACTTCATGGCTGGCTATGCCCGAAGAGAGAGCCTGTTAAAAATTTCCTAGCAAACCACTGCCAGCCTGTCCCTCGCTATTGAAAGTGTGATAGTGAAACAGCACCACATACTGGCAGGACTGTAGGTGGAGGACTCCCGCCCAACTTAGATGAAACAGTGCTTGCTACCTTGCAGATGAACGCATAGTACACTTTGGCACAAAAGTGCCACTTCTCTTTGTACTTACACATGTAAAGTGGGTTAGTTCTATATATGGCGCCTAAAAATTCTGTGTAGAAAAAGAATATGTCTAGGCGTATTCTGTAAAGTATGCCTAACTTTTATAGAATATGCCTAAATTTCCACACGGTTTATAGAATACATCCAGCGTCCATCCGGACAACTAAATTTAGTCGCAACCAGTTACACCATGTAAAACTTGGTGTAAATGCCGACACCTAAATTATGCGCAGATTGGGTGTATTCTATAACAAAACGTACAGACTTTAGAAATGCCCATGGCCATGCCCCCTTTTCAACTATGTGACTTAGAATTTAGGCGTTCGCATAAATTCTAATTGATGCCAATTAGTGTCAATAATGGCTTGTTAAGTGGCAATTATCAGCATCGATTGACTTGCTAACTAATTAAGTTGCGTGCACAAATCCATAATACGACCAGATTTGCGCAATCACACTATACAAAATCCAGGGGACTGTGTGTAATTGCAAGGGTCCAGTTATAGAACTGCCTTTCACATGTGCAGTTCTCTCTCCCCAGATCACTTCTGCCAAATAAAAGCAAAATTGTTTTATTTCATTTACCATGTTTGGAAACTGAAAATTTTAAATCATTGTTTATTTTATGGAAAGTGTATTATTAATGTTTTACATTGTAACTGATGTAACTGCCTTGACATGCTGAATGGATAAAGTACAGGAACTGTGGAATAACATTTTTCAAAATGGCATTTTCTACTTCTGGAAATCCCTTTTAAAAACTGCCTGCCCTGTGAATCCCAGTGGAACGGTGGCAATTTGAACAGAAAGATGCCACAAACCATTCTGAAATCAGAAAAGAAATAACGCAAGTGAAATGACGTTAAACTGCACACCTAAGAGAGATAGTTCATACAATCACAACCACCAAACATCATTTCCACTTCCAGGTTGCTCACTGGACACTTTCCCGTGTATTAAGAAGAAATAAGTGACTCACTCTCAGACCTGGAGCTCCTGGTAACCCCTTCTCACCCGCTTTCCCAGCTTCACCCTGGAGAGATTTAAAAGAATGTTATCACACAGTACCATTTAAAAAAAAAAAAAAGGTTCAATGTATATGCTTCTATGTGCTCACAGATATTAATGAGAGAAATGCAGAATTTAGGGACTGAGGAGAGCAAAACTGGAGATCACGAATAAATAAAAGATAGAAGATAGAGAACCTGACTCGCTGTCATTCTGCTGCCTTATGAAGCTGACTCTGTTGACCCTGTAATTTTTATGCCCTAGAACATTAAGATCCATCCCTATGACTTCATGACCTTCTCCTCCCCAGTCCCAGGCTCTATTACACTCAAGTCCCCCATCAGTCTGTTTTCTTATTCCCATAACCTCATGACCTTAGCACACGATCCTTGTGGCCTTGTATAGGACACATCTTATATAAGCACAGGGAAGAAACATGGACTCACAGTGGCACCTTTGGGACCTGGGAATCCCATGACACCAGGCTGTCCCCGAGCACCCAGTGGGCCAGGAGGACCTGGACGACCATCCTCACCAGACAAGCCCTGTTAAAGAGCACAAACACTGCAATAAGTCACAAATCAGAAAACTTTAACATATGGCACATGAGAATTCCAAGCAATACTGCAACAGTGCATTTGTTGTGATTATGCTCTGCTATGATGTCTATTATGAAAAGCAAATAATCAAACTGTTATTAAATAAATAATAAGCAAACTACCAGACAGAATACCATGGTGCTCATTTTTGAAGCATATGGATGTCTCAAAAGGCTGAAATGGACGCCCATGTGCTTGAAACATCAAAATCCTGATTTTGCAAAGGCAGAATAGGGATGTCCAATACTGCAGTACATTCAAGTAGCAAGGGGCCATGTTCTGGGTGTGTTTTGGGCAGGACTAGGGAGGGCCTGAAATCAGGACGTCCCATGGTAATTACTGAAGTGGAAGAAACATCCATGTCTAAAAGGAAGGATGCCCTTATTTAGACCTATTTGGAAGGTCCAGGTTACTGCACCACACTTATTTCAAAATAAGAACTCATAAAATACATAAAGATAGCTAAAACGTACAACAAACATGATATAAGTGTGGTGCAGTTTGGTTTGATTGAGTTTTAGAATGTATTTATTTCTGAATGTGATTCTCTCAGTAAGGGGTCCATATTTTAATGTTATTTAGATATTCTTATTTTTTTATGTATCTGTATGTTTTTAGGTTTGTTCTTCCAATAATCTTGCCCCTGACGAAGCGGTTTTCAGGCAAAACATGGCCAACTCAGGCACAGATGTCTGAATTCCTGGGAGCCTTTATTTAACAAGTACGTGTGTTTTCTACAAGGTCTGCCTCCTTGTTTTTTTATCTTCCATGTTGGATTTGGTGGACTGTTTGCCTTATTGCTTTTTCACCATTGAATATCTGGCCATCTTACTCAGATCCCATCGGATATTCAGCCGGGACACCCATAAGAGGAAGCAGGTACTCCCCCCCCCCCCCCCCCCGCATCCCTTTCTCTCTCTTCCCCTAATCTCGATCCCCCTCCAAAGTCAATAAAAGCCCCCACCGACATCCCCCATCCCCTGTAGCCCCCCCCCAAGGTCTACCTTTGATAGCCCTGGTGGTCTAGGGGATTGTAAGGGCATGAGTGATGCCCACAAAATCGTGTCCATGGCAGCTGTGGTCTCAAAAGGGCTACCATGACCTCTAGCAGCAGATTCAGGTACTAAAGAGTATCATAAGACTGCCACTAGAGGTTGAATGGCCATTTGAAGCTGAAGCATCCCTCCTGACCTTACAACCCCCTAGACCACCTTTGGACCTGCTAGACCACCAGGGCTATCAAAGATAGGCCAGGAGTGCCTACAGGGTGTGGGGATGGGGGATTGTAGGGGTTCTACTTGTCTTCAGGGCGAGGGTAGGAAGGGAGCACCAGAAACTCCTCAGGCAGCTATCCTGAAGTTATCAGAGCATAAGCCTATCTTCAGTGTTGAAGCCCGGACAGCTAACCAAGCAAAGCTAGGCCTGCATTTTATGCAGTTTTATCTGCCTGGTTAGCAGGCACCCACACAACAGCCAGTTCCTCCCCAATTACACCCCCATAATGCCCCTCCCCTCTCCAGTTTCAGTTTGGCCGGTTAATGCTGATATTCAGCAGCACTGCCTGGTTAAATGCAGCTGAATATCAGTGGTAGGCCTACTGAGAGTCTCCTGCCAACTTCAATCGCTTTGAATATTGGGCACCAAACTCACAACAATACAGTCTTCATCAAAATACAATTAGAGCATGTCGTCCAACATCCCTTTCTATAATATCCAGTGGCACAGTATTTAACATATGTGTGTCTAAACTGGTACAAGAAACCAGTGCTTCTTAATCCTTTCCTGGTGGCACACCTAGCCAGTCAGGTTTTCTGGATTCCTACAATGAATATGCATGAAACAGATTTGCACTAATAGCTCATTAATGTAGGCCAATACATTTCATGCATATTCATTGCAGTGAACCTGAAAACCTGATTGACTGGGTGCCCAGGAGAGGAATGAGAAAGGCTGACATAAACAAATCACTGTATGCTTGCAACTAGGCTAAGGCTAAACATGTGGGCTTTGCCTCACAGTGCAAATGCTGACATGGAAAGCTCTCTATTGTGGGATGATGAGAGGGGACAAGATCCCCTAAGGGTTGTGTGTCTGTCAGTAATTGAGAGGCTGAATCGTTCTGGTGATTATGCAGCATGTGGGAGGTAGACATTAAGGAAGGCTACTTACAGAAGGTCCAACTTTGCCTTGAGGACCGGCATCACCAGGACGTCCAGTGAGACCCTGGAAGAAGTAGAAAAGCAACTCAATCAACAGCTGTCTAGAAATCTGTCACCATGATTTCCTGATACACGGAAAACATGAAGAAAAGGAAGTTCTGAAGAGCCAATAATGAGGACAAAAAGTTACAACACTTAACAGCAGCGGCACCAGTGCATTAGACCTCCAAGGAAGCACCAAGTAACCTGCAAGGAGCAGTAGACAAAATCCTAAAGCAGCACTAAGCAATAGATTAAGCTACAGCAATGGTGTCACAATAGTGACAAGTCATGACTTTTACAGGCAGCACAAAGGATGCCAGTGGTGTATTTAGACAAGGTGCATCATGGCGTATGCACCCCCTGTCAGATCTGGCCCCTCTCACCTTAAAATCCTCTGGGCTTTAGTCTTCACCAGGGCAGCGACAGCAGTACTCATAGCTTACCTGTGGCCTTTCCAGGACTTTCTCCCTGAACTGTCCTGCCCCTTGCGGAAGATAGGGATTTAGTAGTCAGACATATGAGGAGATAGAGAACTGAAAAGAGCATGATGGTCAATTGCACCTCTTCTAGTAGGAATAAAGTAAAAAGGAGAATGTACTTTCTTCTTCAGAGATGCCAAGTTACCCAGTTCCAGGCTGCAGATTTTGGGGCAGTTTTGGATTTCTGACCACCCCCATCCTGAAGCATTATGGGATGTGCAGCACTGATTTCAATGGGCAGGATCAGGTACTACAAATTCCACATTGCTTTGGGATGTAAGTTCAAAACCAGGACTAGCCAAAAAGTCTCCAGCCTGGTATTGGGTAATTTGGCATCTCTGCTTCTTTCTGTTATTCTGTACCTCTGAAAAACTGCTTTTGTACATCAGGTTATTAGGATCCTTACATTTCCATTTTCAAGGGCATTCAGCAAGCTGACAGACATTTAAATGCAGCTAGCTGGCTTTTCACAATCAGTTGGGCCTTTCAGAAATTTGGATTGATTCCTTTTTGGTAAATAATTCACTCGTCCTGAGCTGGAGAGGCTGAAGGTAAATCAATTCTGTATTATATGGATGGCAGCAGAAGTCCTGCCATTCTGCCTCGGCTTGCTTCATGCTTGAAAGCCCCCATCAGAGGTCACCACTGGTCAACTGGTACATGATGGTCTGTGAACAACAATTTCCATTCAGACTGCTGTCTTTTAGTCTGACTAAAGTTTCAGGCAAATGTAGGGGAAAGAGATGAGTAGACAGCCTGCCTGGCACTTTGTTTGCAAAATTTTGACAAGGATTTCATTTCCTTCTACTTCCAGAGGGGAAACAAAGAGCTGCAGAACAAAAAATCTGTACAGGTATAAACTTGTATGAAAAGCACAGCAGGACTTTTCACTCAAAGCATGAAATTTCAGAATTGAGCAAAACTCTCCCAGTGCTTTCTGCAGTGACCAGATGAAGGAGATATAGCTCTAGAAAGATAGTCAATATGTATTGTTAGGTCAATAAAATTTGTGGCCTATAAAACTTGATAGCTGACCTTTATTCTAGGGGCGTAGCCAGACCTCGGCGGGAGGGGGGTCCAGAGCCCGAGGTTGGGAGGCACATTTTAGCTCGCCTCCCCCAGCCGCTGACCTTCCTCTGCCACTTTCAACCCCCCCCCCCCCCCCCCGGCCAGGTACCTTTGCTGGCGGGGGGCCCCAACCCCTGCCAGCCAACGTCTTCTTCAGCGCCGGTCTCCAGCGCATTCGCTGATCTGTTTCTGTGAGTCCTGATTCCTGACGTCCTGCATGCACGTCCTGCAAAGGGCTACGCACAGGACTTGCATGCAGGACGTCAGGAGTTAGAACTCACAGACACAGATCAGAGAACGCGCCGGAGACCAGCGCTGAAGATGACATCAGCTGGCGGGGGTTGGGGACCCCCATCAGCAAAGGTAACTGATGGCGGCGGCGGCAGGTCGAAAGTGGCAGGGGAGGGTTGCGGCGGGGGGGATCAAAAGTAGAGGGGACCAGGGCTTAATCTGTGGGGGCCCATGCCCCCGTGGCCCCACCTAGCTACGCCCCTGCTTTATTCCTGCATAAACTTGTGCCAGCTAACTGACCTGTTATGCTTTCTTCATCCATCTGCCTGAAACTTTATTCTGACTCTTCGTTTTCCCCTTTTTTCAACTGCAATGTGCTTTTTCACACATGACAAGTTTCAGACTCATCTTCACTCCCCCTCCCCACCAAAAGCAGCTTTAAGCGAGGGTATACCTCTTCACAAGTTGTAAATGGAGCCCGATATACTCAGGTGCTCATTTTCAAAACAAAGTCCAAAAACACCATAAGGTGGCAGAAGGATGTTTTTCTTTCAAAAATGTCCAAGATACAATTTTTGACACCCCAGTTTTAGAAGTTTTGCTCCACAGTTCATTCAAATTTCAAGGGGGCGTATTGGGGACATGTTTTGGGCAGGACATGGGCAGCACCAAAAGACACACGTTTTCCTGCAGTAATAGAACAAAATGAAAATCTCTAGGGCAAAAATTAAAACATTTTTGATTAGACCTATTTTAATCATAACTAAGTGACCAAATATCCACTGGAGGGATTAAGGCATAACCCCCCTCCCACCCCCAAAGATGTGAGAGAAACAGTAAATACCAGCCTCTATGATAGATTCATATGTTATGGCCAGTCCTATTAGAGCAGCAAGCAGGTACCTGGAGCAGCCTAGTGGTCAGTGCAGTTGACTGTAAAGAAATGGACCCAGGTCCATATCCCATCTAACTGGTACACTTATGGTAGAATGTGTGAGCCCTCCACAACCCAACAAGACCCTATTGTACCTACATATAGGTAACACCTGCAGGCATAAAGGCTATTTTAGTGGTGTACTGTTGGGTACAGTAGGTTTTTCATGGGTTTTGGAGAGCTCACCATACAAAAAGTGCAAAGACTAGGGGATATTCAATTAAATTATATGGAAATACTTTTAAATCAAATAGGAGGAAATATTTTTTCACTCTAAGAATAGTTAAGCTTTGAACTCTTTGCTGGAGGATGTGGTAACAGTGGTTAGCGTATCTGAGTTTTAAAAATGTTTGGACAAGTTCCTGGAGGAAAAGTCCATAGTCTGCTATTGAGACAGACATGGGGAAGCCACTGTTTGCCCTGGGACTGGTAGCATGGAGTCTTGCTAATGTTTGGGTTTCTATACAAGAAAAAAGGAGCAATATTAACATGACATTCCTAAAGAAACCCTAAAAAAATGAAAGGAGCTTAGCGGAGATTGCATGGCAGAGGCGGGGCTGGTGGTTGGGAGGCGGGGTTAGTGCTGGGCAGACTTACACGGTCTGTGCCCTGAAAAAGACAGATACAAATCAAGGGGCTGGTGGTTGGGAGGCGGGGCTAGTACTGGGCAGACTTATACGGTCTGTGCCCTGAAAATGACAGATACAAATCAAGGGGCTAGTGGTTGGGAGGCGGGGCTAGTGCTGGGCAGATTTATACGGTCTGTGCCCTGAAAAAGACAGATACAAATCAAGGTAAGGTATACACAAAAAGTAGCACATATGAGTTACCTTGTTGGGCAGACTGGATGGACCATGCAGGTCTTTTTCTGCCGTCATCTACTATGTAATATAAGGGAGTAATAGATGTGTACCTGTGAAGTCCACTGCAGTGTCCTCTAGAGTGCCCCACTGTTCTGCTGGGATGTCTGTGTGACCAGTGTACTAAGAATGTTATCCCCCCCCCCCCCCCCCCCCCCATATACCTCAATGGCTTGTTTTTGTGCATCTTTCCCTTGGACTTTTTTTTTTTTTTTTTTTTAGAAAACGGTCCAAAACAATAGATGCACTGAGCACAAAAACATCTAGCAAATGGCCATTTTAAAAACAAAATTGAACATTTTTCTGGTTTGAAAATGGCCATGTTCGCTACTGGACTTTTGTACGTGTTTCACAAAACGTCCAAAATTGGATTTAGATAGAAACATAGAAACATGACGGCAGATAAAGGCCAAATGGCCAATCTAGTCTGCCCATCCTCTGTAACCCCTAACTCTTTCTTTTCCTGAGCAATCCCACGTGCTTATCCCATGCCTTCTTAAATTCTGACACAGTCCTCGACTCCACAGGAGGCCATTCCATGCTTCCACTTCCCTTTCCGTGAAACAATACTTTCTTAGATTACTCCTAAGCCTATTCCCTCTTAACTACATCATATGCCCCCTCGTTCCAGAGTTTTCCTTCAGTTGAAAAAGGCTCACTTCCTGTACATTAATGCCCTTCAGATATTTAAATGTCTCTATCATATCTCTTCTCTCCATCCTCTCTTCCAGCGTATAGATGTTGAGGTTCATAAGCCTGTCCCTATATTTTTTGTGTTCAATACTAATTTTGTAGTTGCCCTCTGGACCGACTCCATCCTGTTTATATCTTTCCTTAGGTGCGGTCTCTAGAACTGCACACAGTACTCTAAATGGGGCCTCACCAGAAACTTACTCAATGGCACTATCACCTTCTTTTTCCTGCCGGTCATCCCTCTTTTTATCCTTCTGGTTTTGACTGTCACTTTTTCTCCCTGTTTGGAAGTTTTAAGGTCATCAGACACAATCACCCTCAAGTCCCGCTCTTTTTTGTATACAGAAGCACTTCACCCCCTATATTGTACCGTTCCCTCGGATTCTTGTGACCCATATCAAAAATGCCCCTCCACGGCCTTTGTCCCAGTCTCTGTCTACTGGCAAAACTCTAGAAAATACACTCCATGCATGATTCAGGCGCTTTTGTTAACAGACAAAAATACAAACATGAAATGCAATAAGAACTTTTGCAGATCAAAATGTTGTGCACTTTGAGGAGAAATCTGATTCTGCTTTATTGTGTCTGCCATTCTGCAGTGAAACAATAATGCAACAGCACTGGGTCCCCATCAGTCCTGCTGTGCACTGTGGATGACACAGGTGAGATGGTAACACTAGTAGCGCTTTAGAAATGTCAAATAGTAGTAGTAGTAGATGGCAGCTACATGAGAGCCCTTTGGAGCACCAGCGCCATCTGCTGGTAATGTAGAAGAATTACATGTACAATGTCAACCATAGACAAAGCTTGAAGACTGTGTCCAAATTTCTGAGCTCGATACAGGCTCACAGCCTGATATTATAAAGCAAAGATAGCTTTCATTCTGCTGGGAGAGCCTATATGCTGGAACTTTCCTTCCAGTTTGAACTACCATATAGAATCTTCCCAGTGAATTATAACTTTATTATCTTCTTCATAAGCAGATATATATTACTCTTTATAGCTAAAATAAGTGTAAATTATTCTTTAAAATGCACAGAGAGATGCAAGCTATTCTTTACAATACACAAGTTGGAGTATATACATTTGGGTATATATTTACCGCTAAAGAAAAGTTAAATATACGTGGAGGGGCATTTTTGATATAACGTCTAAATCCGATTTTAGACGTTTTGCGAAAAATGTCCAAAAATCCAGTAGCAAACATACCCATTTTCAACATCCAACCTTTTGCTTTGAAAATGGTCATTTGCTAGATGTTTTTGTGCTCAGTGTGTCTATCTGCTAGGATTATTTTCAGAAAAAAAATTCCAAGGGAAAATGCTTAAAAACAAGCCACTGGTGTGTATGAGGGGGAGGGGCAGCATTCATTCTTAGTAGACTGGCCACACAGACAACTCAGTAAGGGGCGCTGCAATGAACTTCACATAAAATGTTCCAGGAACACATCTCACAATTACTCCCTTATATTGTATGGTGAGCCCTCCGAACCTCACCAAAAACCTAGTGTATCCAACAGTACACCAATACAATAGCCCTTATGCCTGCAGATAACATCTATATGTTGGTACTGTAGGTATTTAGTGTATTTTGAAGGGCTCACACATTCTACCACAAATGTACCAGTTAGAGTGGGATATGAGCCTGGGTCCCCTTTTCTACAGTCCACTGCACCAACCACTAGGCTGCTCCAGGAACCTGCTTGCTGGTCTAATAGGCCTGGCCATAACATCTGAAGCTGTCAGAGTCTGGTATGTACTGTTTCTTTCACAGCTTTAGGATGGGGGGGTCAGAGAGGGGTCAGTGACCACTGGGGGAGTAAGGGAACATAAGAACAAGGGGCCAGCTTGATGGACATTTGGTCCCAGCAAGCCCAGCATCCAAAAGTAGCTAATCCAGGTTACAAATACCTTGCAAGATTCTAAAACAGTACAATACATTTTATGCTGCTTATCCTAGAAATAAGCGGTGGATTTTCCCCAAGTCCATTTTAATAATGGCTTATGAACTTTTTTTTTAGGAAGCTAGCCAAAACTTTTTTAACCCCCGCTAAGCTAACTGCTTTTACTACATTCTCTGGTGTCTACAATTTTTTAGCTATAAAGTTCTACTTCAGGTATGCTGCACTATTTCCCATCCCCCATCTTTCTTTGCTGTCAGCTACATGCAGGAATTTTTGGCTGGTCACAAACTCTGATGGGACCTCCTGTTGCTAGGGCAACTCATCTACCTGGTATAACTTGTTACAAATGTAATTTACTGAGAAGAGGTATGGCAAGGACACCAACTGCAAGCCTCCAGCACATATGAAAGACCCAATTACAAGTCTCCAGCACATATGCAGCACCTATGATTGGTCCAGCGTAGAGGAGAGGTGGATGCTCACCACAGCCTATAAAACCACGCTGCAGACAAAGAAACTCTGAAAAACTGTCCATGCTTGGAAAGTGAGTTTCAGATCCGTCCAATGGCCTATTTTTTCCCGAAGGAGGTGCTTCATAGAAACTAATTTTCTATATCTTTCTTTTTTAAATTTCTTTCTTACTTTCTCTCTGTTCTCTGACCTTTATATGAAGAACAAACTTTTCTTCCTCCTTTTTCTCTTCTTTATATAAATTAGTCTGATTACTTATAATTACCAGAGGTACTGGTGTTAGATTTTGTAAGTTTGTTACAACTGATATCTGATGCTGTGGTGGTGGGTGAGTAATTAAAGACTTTTCTCTCTAATGCCTGTTGAATTTTTTGCCTGTAATATTTTGTAAGATGTTTAGAGAACAGCAAACCAAATGCGCAGCCTAGTACACTGGCAACGAATTCCAGAGTTTAATTACACGTTGAGTGAAGAAATATTTTTTCTGAATCATTTTAAATGTACTACTTTGTAGTCTCATTGTGTGCCCCCTAGTCCTAGTATTTTTGGAGTAAACAAGTAATTCACGTCTACCCATTCCACTCCCCACATTATTTTATAGATCTCTATCATATCATGCCTCAGCCGCCTTTTCTCCAAGCTGAAGAGCCTTAATTCCTCCAGTAGGGATTTGGTCATTTAAGGACTCTTTTTGGTCACTTAATGACTGAAATAGGTCTAGCCAAAAATATCTTAATTTTGGCCCTAGTTTTCATTTTGTTCTATTATTGCAGAGAAACATCTATCTTTTGGTGCCACCCATGTCCTGCCCACAACATGCCCCCTTGAAATTTGGATGAACTGTGGAGCAAAACATCTAAAATCTGGGTGTTGAAAATTGTAATTTTGACTTTTTTTGATAGAAAAACATCCTTTCACCTTATGATGTGTTTTGGACAATTTTTGTTTTGAAAATAAACCCCATAGCTTCTTGCAAGCCATAGTCAGATATGAACATGGACAGGGACGTTGGGAAATCCGTGAATCTGGTGAGGGGACAGTAGCAATATGATAGGGATGGGGTGGAGATGGAGACCAGATTATATCCCCTGCACACCTCTACTGTTTATTACTCCTTACAATGCAGAGTTGGGTGTGCATGATGCCTGATAATATGGTTTTCGATTATAGCTTATAATGTCAGTCATTTTCATAGGCAGCACTTCATTCCTTACAGCTGACAGACTCTTTTGTATCAGAACACTTACTCTAGCACCAGGCAGACCAGGTTCTCCAGGACGGCCGGGGTCCCCGTTGCCACCCTTTGGACCTGCAAGTCCTGGCACACCACGTTCTCCTGGAGCACCCTGTAGCAGAGAAAGCAGAAGATAAAGTCTGCATGATTGTTACCCTAAAGATATAGACTCATCTTGAAAAGTATTGCCTGCACCAGAATTATTTAGTATGTTACAGACCTTGTACAGGTTCGCTAGGCTCTTCCCCCCCCCCCCCCCCCCCCCCCAAGGTTCTGGCTGTGGGATACCCTCTAATGCAGTAGGATCCTAATTCTGCCAAACAGTTTCCACCAGTCTAGAATGTAACAATGGCAGCACAAGGAAATACATAAAATAAAGAGAGCTCTAGGGAGTGTGGATTTCCAAATCTGTATTTCAGCATAAGTATCACAATCACAAGAGCCATTCCCTATGCATATATGTATACATGAGCAGAGGAGAGCACCAAGCCAGAAACTAGAAGGCCCAGATTCAATTCCAATAGCAGCTTCTTGTGGCCGGTAAGTTACATAAGCATCCATGTCTCAGTATCACAATCACAAGAGCCATTCCCTATGCATATATATATACATGAGCAGAGGAGAGCACCAAGTCAGAAACTAGAAGGCCCAGATTCAAATCCAATAGCAGCTTCTTGTGGCTTTGGGTAGGTTACATAAGCCTCCATGTCTCAGGGGAAGGCAATGATAAACCATTCCTGCATCATGCCAAGAAAACCAAACGGGGGGGTGTCCCTCACTGTGTGGTCACCAGGAGTCAACCCTGACTCAAGGGCACATCTGGATCTATGATATATTTAAAACATTTTTCCAACATTTTTCATTCTATAATCACCCCCAACCAAGACAACAATATTCAGAGGCACCAGAAATCCTCTGGCTCAGAAAGCTGCAGAGATTGTCCTCTAAGACAATCTCCCAGAAGCATTATTTCAACAAACAGAGGCTGCCAAACTAGTAAAAGCAACTGCTCACTCTCACTCTCATCAGCAGGAAGGGTAGTGCTTCAGCAGCCCACCCAACCTCAGCCAGCTCTGGCAGTCACTAAAGCACTGGCCTAAGTGGAAGCCACAGGGGGCCAACCCAATCATTGCATCCTGATACCTTATTTACCTCTATGTGGTGACTCGCCCTAGAAAAGAGTTTTTTTGATTATGGTCAGAGTTGACAATTGGGCAAAATTATAATATTTAAAAAACAAAGTTACTACAGTAATATGAGATTTTAGCCAGAGTGGAGGAGTAGCCTAGTAGTTAGAACATCCAGAGGTGCCAGGTTGAAATCCTATTGCTGCTCCTTGTGATCTTAGGCAAGACACTTAACCCTTTATTACCTCCAGTAAAAAATGAGATTGTGAGCCCTTCAGTGACAGGGAAATACCCAGTGTACATGAATGTAACTCACCTTGAGACACCTGAAAAAGGTGTGAGTAAAATCCAAATAAATAAATATGGTAGCTGCAATTTAACACAGCAGCTATTGGGGGCGTTCATTCTATTTTTTTAATTGCAGGTTGTGTGTTAACATTCAGATTCATGCACAGTACCTGCTCCCAGTTAATGTGGAAGAACTTAGCACCTGCTATTTAGGAGGTGGTAAGACGTTCCAGTTTAACTCTGGATTAGATACCTAGCGCACAGTAAGTGCAACGTATTAAATGCCAAACGCCTTCCATGCCTGCTCTTCACCCATGCCATGCCCCCTGACACAAAAAAAAACACATAACACCTGGTTTACTGTGCACTAATTGTGAAATACTCCAAAGCCCCTTAACGCACCTCTGCGTGAGCAGTTAACATGGAATAAATTGAACAGTAAGGGCTAGATTCTATATATCATGCCTAAAAAAATCATTGTATTCTATAAACTATGCCTAGGTGCAGTTTATAGAATACGTCTAAATCTAGGCGTAGTTTATAGAATACGCCCAGCGCCCATTTTCTGTGACTGTATTTAGTCATGGCCATTTACGCCAATGAAAACCTGGTGTAAATGCCGATGCCTAAATTACACACAGAACGAGCATATTCTGTAACACTGTGCATAAATTCACGGAATGCACACGACCTGCCCATGCTCCTCCCATGGCCATGCCCCCTTTTCAGATCCGCATCCTAGAATTTATGCACATCACTTTATAGAATACATTTAGACAGTTATGTGTAAATTCTAATTAATGCCCATTAGTGTCCATAATTGCTTGTTAAGTGCAATTATTGGTGCATTTAGCAGCCTAAAATTAGGGTCCCTAATTTGGACACTGAACATTTTGGAAAACTGATCCCTTGGTATCAGGCAATAACTTAAGCACCAAAACTGTGCACTATGAAAGATGTGCAGACAACAATGTGGGATGCTTGCCTAGTTGTAAATCTGACTCACAGTATTAGTAAATGGTATTTTCCAGGAAGTGTGCCTTCATTATGCACCATGTGATCAGAAAGATTAAATTGGTATATATGCATTGCCAACTCATAAAAGAGCATCTCAGAATGGCAGCAGAACATTTTTTGTGCATCCCCAAATTATGTAGTCACCCTACACCCCCTGCAGAGAGTGCTGTAAATACTCACTTTGGGCCCTGCAAGGCCATCCTGACCTGGGAAACCACGATTACCAGGCGCACCCTATAACAAGAGAGAGAGAATATAGAAAATGCAACCAGACTCTGAAACAATTTTAAACAAAACCTGAGCAATTACTGAATGACAATGACAGCACAAGAGATTTCTGTATTAGTAATACTCCAGGACCATAGCGGTAATTACAGCTCAAAATTTGCTCTAACAGCCAATATATCACAGGACTGTGAGAGCAATTTCAGAGTACCCCTGACTGTCTATATATCCCATGACTATAGCAATTTCCCCTAACTGTGAATATATCCCAAGACTGCAAGAGTATTTGCAGCCGAAGACTTCCCACTAAGTTAACACTGCAGGCAATTAAGACTTAGAATAGTGAAAGCCAATTTACCTCATGACTGAAGGAGTAATTATGTGGTGAGATACCATAGCAAACAGACAAGGAAATACTGGCCAGAAGTATTTAAAGGGAGAAATTATCAACATGAGCTACCATTGAGAAGTGATGCATGTGGGAAAGAGGAACCCAAACTATAACTATGTAATGCAAGGAGTGGAAAACAAAAATGAGGATGCTATAATGCCTTTTATATCGCTCCATGGTTTGACTATACCTTAAATACTATGTGCAATTCTGGTCACAGCATCTTAAAAAAGATATAGTGGAATTAGAAAAGGTACAGAGAAGGGCGACAAAAATGATAAAGAGGATGGGACAACTTCCCTATGAGGAAAGGCTGAAGAGGCTAGTGCTCTTCAGCTTGGCGAAAAGATGGCTGACGTTAGATATGACATAAGTATATAAAATAACAAGTGGAGTGGAACAGGTAGATGTGAATCACTTGTTTACTTTTTCCAAAAATACTAGGACTAGGGGGAATGCAATGAAGCTACAAAGTAGTAAATTTAAAACAAATGAGAGAAAATATTTCTTCATTCAACATGTAATTAAACTCTGGAATTCATTGCCAGAGAATGTGGTAAAAGCACTTAGCAAAGCAGGGTTTAAAAAAGGTTTGGTTATCTTCCTAAAAGAAAAGTCCATAAGCCATTATTAAGAAGGATCCACTGCTTATTTCTAGGATAAGCAGCATAAAATGTATTGTACTGTTTTAGGATCTTCCCAGGTACTTGGAATTGGCCACTGCTGGAAACAGGATACTGGGCTTGATGGACCTTTGGTCTGTTCCAGTATGGCAATGCTTATGTTCTTATGTTATTTTACTTTCAACCTCAGTTATTATTAACTAGGTCTCACTGCATAAAATGGTACCTGTGCTAAAATAACACGAGTCAGTGGTAAAATAACATATCTTAACAACAGCCTGAGTTGATAACTATGTTCCTGAGCTGGTTCTAATGTGATAAGTGAATACAATACTAAAAGTATTACCATATTTAAGTCCTTGGTTTGCAACAATTTTCACAGCCACTTATGTGTAAAAATAGTGAGTTATAAGGGTAAATTAGCTGTTGAAAAATTGCTATCCTTTAATACAGCTATCAGTATGCATATTATTCATGCGGAAACATTCCTAGGAGTATTTTGAGAAAGATCAGAAAATAACATATGTAGACTACACTGTTTAGGTCAGGACTGCAGGAAACATTTATACAGGAATCCAGTTTCTATAACTCAGCCCAGGTTCACCTTTAATGTCTGTTTCATTATAGGCCTGGAGAGGACAGACACAGAGAGCAAGACACTACCAGGGGACATGAACTGTGATTGCCCTCAATAAACCTATCTGCTTACCAGCTATCATTGTCTGACATTGCTGTCTGGATGTCTCAACGCCACCTGAAATTAAACATGACCAAAACCGAGCTTCTCATTTTTCCCCCCAAACCCACCTCCCCACTCCCCCCGTTTTCTATTTCTGTTGATGGCTCTCTCATTCTCCCTGTCTCCTCAGCTCGAAACCTTGGGGTCATCTTTGACTCTTCTCTCTCCTTCTCTGATCATATCCAGCAGATCGCCAAGACCTGTCGTTTCTTTCTTTACAACATCCATAAAATCCGCCCCTTTCTTTCCGAGCACTCTACCAAAACCCTCATCAACACCCTTGTCACCTCTCGTTTAGACTACTGCAATCTACTTCTTGCTGGCCTCCCACAGTCACCTCTCCCCTCTCCAATCGGTTCAAAACTCTGCTGCCCGTCTCATCTTCCGCCAGGGTTGTTTTACTCATACTACCCCTCTCCTCAAGTCGCTTCACTGGCTCCCTATCTGTTTTCATATCCTGTTCAAACCTCTTCTACTAACCTATAAATGCACTCACTCTGCTGCTCCCCAGTATCTCTCCACATTTGTCCTTCCCTACACCTCTTCCCGTGCACTCCGCTCCATGGATAAATCCTTCTTATCTGTTCCCTTCTCCACTACTGCCAACTCCAGACTTCGCGCCTTCTGTCTCGCTGCACCCTACACCTGGAATAAACTTCCTGAGCCCCTACGTCTTGCCCCATCCTTGGCCACCTTTAAATCTAGACTGAAAGCCCACCTCTTTAACATTGCTTTTGACTCGTAACCACTTGTAACCACTTGCCTCCACCTACCCTCCTCTCCTCCTTCCTGTACACATTAATTGATTTGATTTGCTTACTTTATTTTTTGTCTATTAGATTGTAAGCTCTTTGAGCAGGGACTGTCTTTCTTCTATGTTTGTGCAGCGCTGCGTACGCCTTGTAGCGCTATAGAAATGCTAAATAGTAGTAGTAGTAGTAGTAGCATTGGCATATGCCAGCCCTTTCCAGTACCTGGGATAAGAGACTCCATCCCTGAGTGTCATCATCAGTGACATCCAGTGAAGCAGACATTACAGCAGAGAATGAGGCCATAGTAAAGTCAGTATGCTTCCAAAGGGGCTTGCCCCTTTGTGCATCCCTTCATGTGCAATTTCATGCACAAATCTTTGCCAAATTATAAATCAATTCTCTGATTATTATTATTATTATGGTATAATTTCTAATTTTTTCCCATGTTTATGTATATTCTAAATCTGGGATATAATCTAGATTTAAAATATCATAATTATGAGAGTGGCCCTGAATGAAGTTGATCTTATTTTGGTAGAGTAGTCCTGAATAAAGTTGATCTTATTTTAATAGGGATCTACATACCCAAAACAAAGCAGGGAGAATTTTATGAAAAGTTGGGGGATTGGGTGCAGATAATAGGAGGGGGGACAATAATTTGGTGTGGAGACTTAATCTTACATCCAAAGGTTGATACTTGAAAGAGGGAGAAAGAGGCATAAAAATCCACTTGCAAAAGCTGAAATAGGTCATAACCAGGCAGGGGTTAATAGATGCCTGGAGGTTGAAAAATAAGGGTGAAAGAAACTACACGTATTTTTCTCAAGTTCATGGGAACTATTGCCACACTAATTTGCCTCCACTACTGTGAAGGAGGTAACAGTGAAGCCCATGGTATTTTTGGATCATAATGCCGTATGGATTAAATTGGCATTTTACCAACAGGATAGGGTGCTCTGTTTTTGGAGGTTAAATGAGAGTATTTTGGGGAGGAAGGCGGCATGGAAGAGAATTCGGGAGTACATAGAGGAATATTTTAAGCTAAATGATACTAGAGGAGGAGGAGGAGAGTCAGAATACCTGGGAGGGTATGAAAGGGTGCGTACAGGACAGGCTTATCTCACAAGCTAGCTTTGTTAACAGGGAGAGTGAAAAAGAAGGAAGATTTATGAGGCAGCTTGAAAAGATTGGAGAAGGAGCACAAGCTAAGGTTTTGTGGGAGCTCCAGGGAGTGGGGAGGGAGTTGTTCTTATTGTAAACGGAGCAAATCATGCACACATTGGAGTCAGTAAAATAAAGTTTAAAAAATAAAAAAAGTATGTAGAGTAACCAATCTATTGAAGAGCAAAGTTATCAGGTGCTTAGTAACCCCTGGCTCCACCCTGACTCTACCTGGGTCCACCCCGGCACTACTAGATGGTATGGACAGGCAAACTGGATAGGCCATAAAGCCTTTATCTATCATCATTATCTACGTTTCTAACCAGATAGTGATGTGGCAGTAGGCAGGATATTCAGTGATACAATCTGGTTATGTGAACTGAATAACTTGTGGGGATCCAGTCAAAACTGGGTAACAAGGCAGAATCTTCTCCTACCTAGTTAACTAGCACTGAATACCAACCCCTCAGAGACTAGCAATAGATTACTGTTTGAGGCAGAAAGATGCAAAATAGGAATTAATTCGTGCTGCCTATGGCACTGGATAGATAAAGAGAAGAAAAATGTCAAACTGAAGATTTCTGGAGGTAAACTTGAAACAGTGGAAAGAACTTCACACCTCAGGAAAGGACCTCAGCAGTTTGTGTACTTTGTTGTCTTTGTGACTGGGGCTTGTGTTGAGGTCACTTCCAATCCTACTATCCAGAGAAAGTCACTTCCTGCTACTGTGAGTGACCTGACAGAAGACAGGAAGCACTGGGAATCCGTAGAGTTTGGTTGATGGCTATTTTCTGGATGTCACTTCAAGTTCTATCACCACAGAATTACAAACAAGGAATTTGGAGCTCATAATCTCTCCAGAAGAAGGAATTGTCAGTGTGTGGTCTTTGGGGGAGATTTATTTTTTTTCCTCTGTTTGGGCCTGACTGCCTGTGTCTATGGAGCCCAGTGACAGCTGGGTCCACAGAACCCTTCAGGGTCTTTAAAGGAAAAAAAAACCTTTAGAAAATTATTTACTGTTGACAGTTGGGATATTAATTACATGAAATGTTGCAACTAATTTAACATATGGATGACGTGGAGGGGCATAATCGAACGAAAACGTCTATCTCCATCGGCGTTTATCTCCAAGAACGGGTCCGTGAAGGGGCGGACCGAACCGTATTTTGGGAAAAAATAGACGTCCATGTTTTATTCGACAATTTGTGAGCTGGGCGTTTTTGTTTTTCAGCGATAATGGAAAATGAAAGCGCCCAGCTCAAAAACGAATAAATCCAAGGCATTTGTTCGTGGGAGGGGCCAGGAGTCGTAGTGCACTGGTCCCCCTCACATGCCAGGACACCAACCGGGCACCCTAGGGGGCACTGTTACAAAAAAAAAAAAAAAAAAAGGTAAAAGAGCTCCCAGGTGCATAGCACCCTTCCCTTGTGTGTTGAGCCCCCCAAATCCCCCTCAAAACCCACCACCCACAAGTCTACACCATTACTATAGCCCTAAGGGGTGAAGGTGGGTACAGTGGGTTTGGGGGGGCAGTGTGGAGGGCTCCCATTTACCAGCACAAGTGTAACAGGTGGGGGGGGATGGGCCTGGGTCTACCTGCCTGACGCCCACTGCACCCCCTAATAACTGCTCCAGTGACCTGCATACTGCTGCCAGGGAGGTGGGTATGACATTTGAGGGTGAACATAAAAAGTTGTGAAACGGCATATTTTTGTGGTGGGAGGGGGTTTGTGACCACTGGGGGAGTCAGGGGAGGTCATCCCCGACTCCCTCCAGTGGTCATCTGGTCGTTTAGGGCACTTTTGGGGGCCCTATTCATGGAAAAACAGGGTCCAGGAAAAGTGCCCTAAATTCTCGCTAAAAACGCATATTTTTTTTCCATTATCGGCGAAAGGCGCCTATCTCTAATCGGCCGATAACCACGCCCCAGTTCCGCCTTCACCACGCCTTTGACACGCCCCCATCAACTTTGTCCGCATCCGCGACGGAGTGCAGTTGGAAACGTCCAAATTCGGCTTTCGATTATACCGCTTTATTCGTTTTTGTGAGATAAACGTCTATCTCCCGATTTGGGTCGCAATATAGGCGTTTTTCTTTTTCAATTTTAAGCTGGATAATGGAACAGGCTTTTGTGCTGGTCATATTATTAACAGTCTTTTTATTGCCTTGTATAGACTCATAGGGGTCGATATTCAAAGTGATTTAACTGGCCAAAAACAGCTACTTGTTGGTTACATCACCTGTTCAGGGCTGACCGATCATCTTGCAGCATGTAAACAGTTAATGCCACTGAAAATGCTCAGTTAGCGCTTAAAGCAAAACTGGCTATTTTGGGGACCTCCAGGGGCAGAGTGGGCACTTTGCTGGTTAAGTATCAATATTCAGCACTTACCCAGCTATGGGGCACTGCATAAAAGTCATTCCTATCTGTATGTGGTGCCCCATAGCCGATTAAGTGCTGAATACTGACCTTAATCGGTTATGGTGTAGCCGGCTCTGGAAAAACAGAAATTCAATGCCGAATCCCAGATATAGTTCAACATTGAATTTCCAGGCATAATGCCAACGGTGTTCAGCAAAATACTGAACGCTGCCAGCTAAATATCGACCCCATAGTGATTAATTTAATAAATATTGTTATATCCAGCCATTCCCACTATCTCAGTTATTGGACTTTTAACCCAAAGCATTGAAACATTGCATAGAAACATCAGAGAGGCCTGACTGTTGGTATATCCTAGGACTATTGGGATAATTACAGGGGAAGGGTTACTTACTCTTTCTCCTGGAGGACCAATTGGCCCAGCAGTCCCTGATTCACCCCGGGCTCCTCTCTTGCCTTCTTCACCTGCAGGACCTGGTGCTCCCTGAAGACCTATAGGACCCTAATGAAAAACACAAAGAAAAGTCAGCTTGAAACCTAAATATTCTTACATAAAAAGTAACCATGATTCTAGCTGGAACAATTATTACCATGGTTGAGGAAAGTGAAATTCTGTGATTGGTGATACATCAATACCATACATCAACCTCCTTGGATGTAATGTGAATGCTCATGAGGCACTGATGCACTGACCTAGAGCAGGGCAGCTCTTTCAGTATCTGAAGACATCACAAGTGTGCACCAGTAATATCTTAGCTAAACCGACTGAACATTCAGTACAAGAGGACATTTTTTTTGTTGTACTCGTAAAATCTGTTTTTAATTTCTTTGCATAATTCCTTTAACCATCTTGTCTTTCAAGAAATGTTACCTTAATGTGTGAGAGCATCAGCTTCTGTAAATTTAGGTTAGAGGATTATATATTCACCATGGCTAGTGGAGTTGCAACTAAGCGCTTTTAACTGATGCTTTAATTCAAAAAGTGGAACCTCCTGCAAGGCATTTTATCAAGCATCTACAAACATTTCTAAGTGTTTTTGAATGGAAATATTTGGTCTTACCTGCTAATTTTATTTCATTGAGTTCAGCTAGACCAGTCTAGAATGCATAGGGGTGGGTTTGAGAGACCAGGAGGGGCATAATCGAACGGAGCGCCCAAGTTTTCCTGGGGCCGTCATCGGACGGCTCCGTGAAGGGGCGGGGAAACCCATATTATTGAAACAAGATATGCAGCCATCTTTCATTTTGATAATACGGTTGGGGACGCCCAAATCTCCACACTTAGGTTGACCTTAGAGATGGTCGTCCCTGGTTTTCGGCGATAATGGAAACCGAGGACGCCCATCTCAGAAACGACCAAATCCAAGCCATTAGGTCATGGGAGGAGCCAGCATTCGTAGTGCACTGGTCCCCTTCACATGCCAGGACACCAACTGGGCACCCTAGGGGGCACCACAGTGGACTTCACAAATTGCTCTCAGGTGCATAGCTCCCTTACCTTGTGTGCTGAGCCCCCCCAACCCCCCCCCCCCAAAACCCACTCCCCACAACTGTACACCACTACCATAGCCTGAAGGAGTGAAGAGGGGCACAGTGGGTTTGTGGTGGGTTTACCACCACATGTGTATTTATTTATTTTAATTATTTATTTGTTACATTTGTATCCACAATAACAGTCAATGCTGCGGGTCTACTCGCAAAGAAGTGAGACTTGAACAAAGAATGGAGGGAGGGAGGAGACCTCAGACTGGTGAAATTCCAGCAAACTGCTGATAATATTCTGATTAGAGGGTCACCATAAATCAATCATTGATCTCGACCCAACCACCTCCCTCTACCTGGAACAATATATTTTTTTAAAGCAATCTGCCAGAACAGCAACTGTTTAAACTTCTTCACTCTAGCGGCTGCATTGCTGCTAATTACCCCCAGCTGTGCAGGGTGTTGCCTGACAGCCTCTTTCTAAGGCTTCCTTGGCTCACCTCTTCTGAGAAATGTAGTTCTCCACACTTAAAGAACATTTAAGTGTACCATCTGGGATCACGAATACAGAGTGATCCAAGATGGCCGCGTGAACGTCAATTGCTAAAGACGTACCTCAAGTTTCTCTTGAATCCCACGATGTGAGGTTCTCTGCAAATCCCACGAGTATGGGGAAGCGGAGAGGTAAAGTGCGGGAGACTCCCTCAGCCAGCACCGGACCTAATCCTCAATTGCAGCCGACGGTGGAGCAATTTGGGTGGACAACTATCCCAAGACAAACTTCTTCTCCTTCTACCGGAGCGGCCGCGATGGCGTCTGACGGCAGTGTAAACGGGGTTTCCTTAAGCCCCGTACAACGCATAGCCCCCCCTCAGCCAGGAGGAAGTAGAGCGGAGCTTGGCCCTGTAATACGGAGCCCAAGAGGCAATACAGAACTACAGGGAGGGAGCCAGCCCGCTCACTTGGATTTGCCTAGAATGGAGTCAGTAGGAGACGATTTATTTAGATTGCCTTTACAAACAGTGAGTACTCTGACCCAAATTCTAAGTACTCCACCTCCTGTCTTCATGTTGGGAAATGTGGAAAAACCGGCTGTGGTGACCATGGAGTCACTCTGGGATTTAACTTACTCACTTTATTCCTCTCTCTCAAAAGTGACTGAAAAAAATGCACTTGAAATTAAAGTTCTTTCTGAAGCTGTCCTTTCACAGGATCAGAGAACCACCAAACAAGATTCTCAATTAGATCAAATGGGGACGAAGTTACAGACTTTAGAAACTCTTGGTCAAGCTACAATTAGAGACCGGAACTATATTTTTCGTCGCTTGGAATATTTGGAAAATCAAGCAAGGAAATTAAATTTGAGATTAACAAATTTTCCACGTTCCCCATTAATATCATCAGTTGAAATGGTGAAGAAATATTTAGTGGAAACTCTGGGAATGCCGAGTGAATCACTTCCCCCTATTGTGCGAGCACAATACTTGCAATTTAACAAAAAGAGAGATGAACAAGTTTGCCATCCACAAGCAGGAGAAGTTATGAACTTGACTGCGTTCCTAGAGTCATCGCTGGAAGTCATTACCCAAAAAACCACTATGGTGGTGACTTTTGCCTTTGAAATGGACAGGAATGCAGTACAAAAACTTTCCTTTAGACATTTAGACTCCCTATTTTTTGGTTCTAAAATTCGAGTTTATCCTGATCTTTCTAGGGAAACGCAGAAAAGACGCAGGGCTTTCCTAGCTTTTAGAGCAAGGACCCTGGCTCTTGGTTCTAATTTTATTTTGAAATTTCCATGCATCTGTTGTGTACTATATCAATCCAAACAATTTCAATTTTTTGAACCAAAACAATTAGAGGAATTCTTACTAGCTAGAGAGGAACCAGTGGTATTAGTTGAATCCCAGACTCACACTGCATAAGGTAGGCTAGAGAAGAAGTATTGGAGAGCAATAGACACAGTTTTCTTTTTCGATTAGTCTTTATGTACTAAACTATATTTTTTTATTTCTTTAATTCTTGGATCATATTATAAATAATTCTTTTTGGTCGAAGTGTAATTTTTCTTTTTTTCCCTTTTGTCTAAATAAGACATTATTGTTAATAATTTTCTGTAAGTTTCTTATCATCTCTTTTGTGAGTTGTAATATTTTAAATGCAAATAAATTTAAAAAAAAAAAAAAAAAAGTGTACCATCTGGGTTCTAAGGTGAGTAATATTTCACTATGTTTACTTTCCTGACAAGCAGAGCCTGCTTGCTTATCACAAGGGATATGGAGCAAAATGAGTCAGGCAAGAGCTCCCTCCTGCAAAACTCCCCAGCAGCCTTCAAATAGTTTCATTTTAAAAAAAGAAGAAGGTTCTCTTCTTTAAAAAATATAAAGAAGCGGCCATATTATTATTATATTTATTTATTTATTTATTTATAGCAAAAAAAAATAAGGGGGAACAATTAACCCCCAAAAGTGTCTGGCTGGACTAGTAGGAAAAGGACCTGGACTCATCCAGGAATTCCCTGAGATACAGAAACTTTGAATTCTAAACCCACCTACTTTCATCTGGGTTACCAGTTCTCCAACTGGGTCCAGGAGTTACCTCATCAATCCAATTCTGTGCTACATGGGATGCTCGTCACCATCTACTGAAAACAGAGAATACTACTGAGTTGTCGCCACACAGTGCCTTTTATAGCACAGAGCTCTCAGCTCACTGGTCTCTGTCTCCATCTACTGACTGATGGGCACAACCCATGCATTTTGGACTGATCTGGTTAGGATGAAAGGAAATATTTTTTTGTTTTCTAATTGCTACACAATCCTATGCCTGTAGAAAAGTAATCCAAATGTCTCTCTGTTGGGTTCAGCTACACTGTGCTAGGAAGTGAAAGGAAGGCAGTGTGTCAACTGAGCAATGTCGTTGGGTGAACTGTACCTGGAGCTTTCTAATCACTTCAGGATATCCATTAATGTATTTCAAATTCGTTTACAGATTTCATTCCTGTACTTCACAACATACTTGGGGGCACTAAAATTCTTCAAGGTATATCTTCTACACATTGCTATTGATAGGTCTTGTTATGCTGTATTATGTGTGACTTGCTATCATCATGCTGCACCTGTGTTCTTTCATTATACTGGTCTACTGCACCTGTGTACTGTTGCTGCAATATTATATGTATTTTTTTATTACATTCCTATATCTGATCTGTTATCATCATGCTTCACCTGTGTTTTATCATTATGCTATTGTATCTATGTCTTCTTATTATGCGGCTTTATCTGAATCTTGTTATTACATTGATGTACTCTATCTGGATTCTCTTCTCATTTCTTTTCTGATGCAGACTCCATACTATTTTGATTGCTTTCCTCTGAACTGCTTTCAGTCTTTTTTACATCCTTGGCAAGATATGGCCTCAAAAGCTAAATACAGTACTTCACGTGGGGACCCTGTACATGCATTGTAAACATTTGTAACTGATCAGATACTTACAATTTCACCTTTGGGGCCTTGTTCACCTTTAAAGCCAGCAATACCTGGGTCTCCCTATGGAAAAAAAGCAACAGAAGTTTCTTGGTATCTGTTTGTGACAGGGGCGGACTGACCACTGGAACAATAGGGCAGTGCCCAAGGGTCCACAGCAGTAAGGGGCCCACTCTCCCCTAGCCTCCATTTAGTTTAATCACTTTTGATAGGTGGTTAGGGGCCCATGATCCTTACTGCCCAGGGGTCCAGACCACTGTCACTCCACCCCTGGTATGTGATATTAGTAGATGGTACTAAAGGAAAACCAAATGGCCACTATCTTCTACCCTCATCAGCAGCTCCCTAATGGGTGATCCTGTTGTAAGGGGCCTGGAGGGAACCCGGAAGAATTGGACAGTTTGGCTCTGGTAGGGGATGAGGGAGAAATAAAAAGTCTGTTTTAGTCATAAAATGAAGAGGAATTATTAAGTTCCTCTGAAGCTGAAAACAGTAGCCTTGTAGGGTATGAGCTGTGAATATTTGGCTGAGGATAATGATCTGTTGAACCAAAATGTACTAGCAAAGGTCTTGGAACCTAAGACATGAAGGAAACTGAGCAAAGTGTGTGCAGTTTAGCAAAAGAAGGATGTGTGTGGGCCAGAAAGATGTGTACATGTTAAAGTAACAGAAAGGGACTGAGAAAGTAAAAGTTTGTTACTTGCCAATTATCTTACCATGCCAAGGAATGTATCTTTATCCTAAAAATTGCTAATAAAAACAACTCTAGAATAGAGATTAGTGGCTTGTCTAGCAAAGCTGCTGGATTTATAGCTGCATGATGGACTTTCCTAAAGCTTTAGGTATTATTTTATACTTGTAACCTGTGTTGTGTGTTTATTTCCTTGAACATACCTTGGGATCTGAAATCTAAGAGCTGAGGTAAGGGCAAGAAGTCTCCCAGGTTTCAACAGACATCAATCCTTATGATTGTGTCTCAGTACTACAGTTTTTTCACATCTGGTCATCTCATGCTCCCTTTCCTCAGGTCCTTCTAGCTAATCCACATAACTTACATCTGTCTAATATTAAAGGTGGCCACCTGTTCTGTGAAACCAGACACAGAGCCCCTCATTCTGCATTACTGCAATCAGATAGGGGAAGACCTAGGTCTGTGTTAGTGAGATCAGACAGGGATGTCTGCATTCAGTCTGTGTTAGTGTGACTGGACACTTATGCACTGGGTCTGTACTAGTGATAACAAACAGAGAAATCCTTACTTTGCAAATGCCACCTTATACTGTGAAAACTAGGGAGGTGCAGAGAGCTCTGTGCTGATTGGACAGTGACAGCAGAGAGCAATTAATTTCATAATGATTACACATTAAGAGATTGGAGTAAGAGATATAGGTACTCACCTGCTGGCCTTTAGGACCCAAAGGACCAGTAGCACCCTGGGGCCCTGGAGGTCCACGAGGGCCAGGGAAACCAGGGGCACCAGCAATGCCAGCAGCACCCTGCCAGTAAGAAAATAGAGAAGACAAATTAGAATGTCAGAACCTCAATAAAATACCAGAATCTTGCAGCAGTTTCTAAGCTTAGCAACAGACTAGTGATACACTGGGAATAATAATCTCTATTTTTTATATTTAGTGACGAATCTACTACGTTCCATTAGTTCTACCATTAGAGATAAGATACAAATCTATGCAAAAATAGTTTATCACCTATTAGCATAGGAAAAAAGTACACATGCAATCTGCTTTGGAGATGCATTAACCAAAACAACTGCTCCGTATAGAGGTGTACTTAAATACTGCAATATCATCAACGTGTACCTAGGTACTTGCATGTCTGGGCTTCAGCATTTGCAGTAATGGACAGCTCATTTGCATTTTGTTAATACTGGCCATTACTAGGTGCGATAAATACCATGGGGTAGATTCAGTAAATGGCACCCAAAGTTGGGTGCCAGTATGATGTTCGCTAAGTGCAATTCTATAAAGGCAGTTCCCCATGGAACTGTATTCATAAAATACTAGCTTGTCATGTCCCCTACCTCAACGCAAGCGGCGTCCTCAGGCTGCGCAGGGTCCCGTCGACATGCACACTTGACTGGCACAGCCCTCAGCCATGTGTGTGTGGTTCTTCTCTGGCTGCAGGCTCCTTGATTGCTTTGCTTCCATGCACCTGGCTCTGCTCTCTCTCTGCCTGGCTTCCAGGCTCCTTGATTGCTTTGCTTCCACCCACCTGGGTCTGCTCTTCCTCTGCCTGGATTCCCTTCCTTCTCTCCTATTGGTCTTCCGGTTCCTCCTTCCCCTGCTCTTGTCCTATGGCTATGCCCCTTCTCCCTGATGATATCAGACACCAGCACTTTATCAGCTGAGCTCTCCCTAGACTCCTTGCTTTGGCTTCTACTTTGGTAGGTGTTACTTGCTCAGTAGTGTACTTCTCCTCTACTTTGTTCTTCATTACTGACTCTGCCTGTACCTGGATCACTCTCTGGCATGCTGCCTGTCTGGCCGTCACGTTCATCACCCCAATTCCTGCTCCATCTCTTAAGCCCTGCAGCCCGCCCGCACCTAGGGGCTCAACCTCAGGGGAACGGCAGTCAGCGCAGGTGAAACCCGGGGTTGTCCAGCCGCCAAGCAGAAACTGGTCCAATACTGGGCTCGACAGCGCTCTACTTGGTACAAGAACTCACAGGTCTGACAGTAAGCCGAAGCCATGAGTTCGCCAGACAAACCCGACTTGGCAAATTTGGCCCAGGTTCTTCAGCAACAACAGGCCCATGTTTGTTCCCAGTTGTCTACTCTTCAATCCCAACGGCAAGTTCCTGCTGCACCATCCGGACCAGTTTTACCCACTCCTGGGTTAAGGCTCCCTGAGCCTCCCCGGTTTGACAGAACCCCTTCCACTTGTCGAGGGTTCCTCAACCAATGTCTTATGTTTTTTGAAATGCAACCCGGAGTCTTTTCCTCTGATAAACTCAAGATCACTTATATAATCTCCCTGCTCTCCAGACCAGCCCTGGCTTGGGCCTCTCCTCTCTGGGAGCAGCAGGATCCTCTACTCACTGATCTTGGGGAATTTCTTCGCCACTTTAGCTTAGTTTTCGACATGCCTGGACGTCCCTCCTTGGCAGACGGAGACCTTCTATGCATTCAACAAGGCAATTGCTCTGTAGGGGCATATGCCATACGCTTTCAAACCCTAACCTCCGAGGTGAGATGGCACCAGGAGGCCCTCACCGCCATCTTCTGGCAGGAGTTAACAGGCCGAATCAAAGACGAGTTGGCAGGCAGGGAACTTCCGACCACATTGGATGCCCGAGTACTCTCTGCATCCTTATCGATGTTCGGTTTCAAAAGAGGACACAGGAACGTTCTGCTCAGCGTCAATCACAGAGACCATCTCCTCGGGTGTCGCATCCTTCTTCTCCTAAAGGAGCTACTGGCACCACTTCTGGAATCTCCGAAGAGCTGATGGTTATCGGGCGGCATCGCCTCTCTGAGAAGGAAAGAGTTCACCCTCGGGACAATCAATTCTGCCTCTATTGTGGGCAGGCTGGCCATTTCCTGAGATATTGGCCAAATAAACCGGGAAATGCGTTGACCCAGGGCCTGAAGGTGGTAGTCCTGGGTCGATTCTCACCTCTTCCGGATAATCTTGTCTCCATCCCTATTTTCCTGCGCTGGAAGGAACTTTGTATTAGCACCATGGCTTTGATCGATTCAGGGGCCAGAGGGAATTTTATTGACGCCAGTCTCCTAGTCCAGCTTGGAACTCTCTCAATGGCCTGTAAACCTACTTTACAAGTGACCTCCATTCAGGGACTGACTCTACCCTACTCCATTACCCATGTCACTCGGCCGTTGCAGATGCAAGTAGGAATTTTACATAAGGAAGAGATTCAACTTCTGGTTCTTCCCCGGGCCATCCATCCTGCTATTTTAGGCCTGCCTTGGTTACGACAACACAGTATCAACTGGACCACTAGCGATATCGACAGTTGGGGTTCCCAATGTTTTGCTTCCTGTCTCACGCCGGTGGTTCCTCCTCCGAGGACTATTTCTGCCTCCCCCGGGGGCCTGCTTCCCTGTTTTCAATGCCCAGGAGGCTGATTCCCTTCCTCCGCATCGTTCTTTTGACTGCCCTATCGAATTACTTCTGGGCAAGACACCACCTCGGGGTCGGCTGTATACCCTCTACTGGGAGGAATCTAAAGTCATGTGGGAATACATTCAAGAAAACTTCCAAAAGGGCTTCATCAGACCCTCCTCCTCTCCGGCAGGGGCAGGTTTCTTCTTTGTAACCAAGAAGGACGGCTCTCTGCAACCTTGTATAGTATACCAGGGTTTTAATGAAATAACCATTAAGAACCGGTATCCACTCCCTCTGATTCCAGAACTTTTCGACCATCTGCAGGGAGTATCTATCTTTACCAATCTGGATCTCCGAGGTGCCTACAATCTGGTCCAAATCCGACACGGGGACGAATGGAAGACCACCTTTAATACCCATGAAGGACATTTCAAATATCTAATCATACCATTTGGCCTTTGTAATGCACCTGCGATCTTTCAGGAATTCATTAACTTCATTTTTCAAGATCTCCTGTACTCCTCAGTCATAGTTTACCTGGATGATATTTTGTTTTTTTCTGCTTCTGTTCAAGACCACCCTCATCATGTCCGCACCGTTCTCCAACGCCTCCGGGACTACCGTCTCTTTGCCAAACTAGAGAAGTGTTCGTTTCATCAACGGTCTATTCCACTCTTGGGATATATCGTCTCTTCAGAGGGGCTCCAAATGGACCCCACCAAACTCCGAGCCATCCGGGATTGGCCCATGCCCCAGCGTCCCCAGGCCTTGCAATGCTTTTTGGGGTTTGCTAACTACTACCGGTAGTTCATCCATAAATACTCCCTTATCACTGCCCCTCTTACTGCACTGACCAGGAAGGGTGCTGATGTGAGGAACTAGACACCAGAGGCCCAGGAGGCTTTTGCCACCTTAAAGCAAGCCTTTCTCTCTGTCCTGTGCTTCGAAGCCCAGATATAAAAAAAAAACATTCATTTTAGAGGTGGATGCCTCTTCGCTGGGGGCAGGGGCCATTCTGTCTCAAACCTCAGACTCTGGCGTCATCCCTGTTTCTTTTTTTCCAAAACATTTTCTACGGTAGAGCGTAACTACACCATTGGGGACCGGGAATTGTTGGCCCTTAAATTGGCTCTCCAGGAATGGCGATATCTCCTGGAGGGGGCCTTGCACCCCATCACAGTAATCACCGACCACAAGAATCTCCTATACCTTCAGGATGCTAAGAAACTAAACCCGCGACAGGCACGCTGGTCTCTTTTCTTTGCCCGTTTTAACTTCCGCCTGGTATTTCGAGCTGCTGAAAAGAATATTCAGGCTGATGCGCTATCCAGGGCCTTCAACCCACCCGAAGAACCCGAGGAATCCTACCCCATGCTTAATCCTGCCTGTGTTGCCTCTACGACTGTATTTTCTTCTGTCAGCATGAAGACCTCTGTTCCACCCCAGTCCAGGAAGAAGGTTCTCAAATGGGGACACTCCTCCATGTTTGCTGGTCACTCCGGATTCCGCAAGACTTTTCATTTAATCTCTCAGTACTATTGGTGGGCACGCATGGCTCAGGATGTCTTACATTTTGTTTCCACCTGTCCCGTCTGTGCCCGAAACAAATCCTCTCCTAGCAAGCCGTGGGGATTCTTACAGCCACTGCCAGTTCCACAGCTCCCTTGGCAGGAAGTATCTATGGACTTTATTACTGATTTACCAATGTCCCAAGGTCACACGGTCATTTGAGTAGTGGTGGATTGATTCTCCCATATGGCCCATTTCATTCCCATGAAATCTCTCCCCTCAACCGCTACTCTTGCCAAGACTTTCATCCAGCATATTTTTCGTTTACATGGTCTACCTCTCCGGATCATAAGTGATCAGGGATCTCAATTCACTTCTAGGTTCTGGAGAGCACTGTGTTCTGCTTTTGGCATCACCACCCATTTTTCATCAGCATACCACCCAAAGACCAATGGAATAGTGGAACGGGTCAATCAAACTCTCAAGACCTTCCTTGCGAATGTATACTAATAACCGACAGGATGAATGGTCCACATTACTCCCCTGGGCTGAATTCGACTATAACAACGGTCTTCACACTGCCCCTCATACATCACCATTTTTTACAGTATACGAGCGCCACCCACGACTACCACTTCGGATCCCTCAGACCCAAGCCACGCCTCAGCTCCAACAGACCCTCACTGATATCCAGGACATTTGAGGCAGGATCCAACACAACTTTAGTGAGCTGCTACTAGATACAAGCTTTTTGCAGATCGTAAGAGGCGGTCTGCTCCGACCTTTCAACCTGGACAAAAATTTTGGCTTAGTACCAAATACTTGAGACTCCGATTACCCTCCTTCAAGTTTGCTCCCCGATACATTGGACCCTTTTCAGTACGATCTCGGGTGGGAGCCATCACTTATTGTCTCCAATTACCAGGTAATCTCAAGGTCCACAATGCTTTCCACATGTCCCTGCTAAAGCCATTCTTGACCTCGAAATGGCACCCAGAACCAAAGAAGATCATCGTTTCTGATTCTGAGCCAGATCCTGAATTTGAGGTAGATGAGGTTCTGGACTCCAAACGTCAAAGGGGATGGCTGTTCTATTTGCTATCCTGGAAGCACTTTGGTCCCAATGACAATTCCTGGGAGCCCGCTGCCAACGTCCATGCACCTGAATTGATACAGGAGTTCCATACCCACTACCCATCCAGGCCCGTACCTAGGCAGAGGGGGGCCCTTAAGGAGGGGGTACTGTCATGTCCCCTACCTCAACGCAAGTGGCGTCCTCGAGCTGCGCAGGGTCCTGTCGACACGCACACTTGACTGGCTGAAGCTCCTTGATTGATTTGCTTCCATGCACCTGGCTCTGCTCTCTCTCTCTGCCTGGCTTCCAGGCTCCTTGATTGCTTTGCTTCCACTCACCTGGGTCTCCTCTTCCTCTGCCTGGCTTCCCTTGCTTCTCTCCTATTGGTCTTCCAGTTCCTCCTTCCCCTGCTCTTGCCCTATGGCTGTGCCCCTTCTCCCTGCTGATGTCAGATACCAGCACTATCAGCTGAGCTCTCCTTAGACTCCTTGCTTTGGCTTCTACTTTGAAAGGTGTTACTTACTCAGTAGTGTGCTTCTCCTCTACTTTGTTCTTTGTTACTG
This sequence comes from Microcaecilia unicolor, assembly GCF_901765095.1. Taxonomy (NCBI): domain Eukaryota; kingdom Metazoa; phylum Chordata; class Amphibia; order Gymnophiona; family Siphonopidae; genus Microcaecilia; species Microcaecilia unicolor. Next base: position 291,389,634 of record NC_044033.1, read on the forward strand.
ACTCTGCCCGTACCTGGATTACTCTCGTGTCTGCTGCCTGCCTACTGACTCTGCCTGTACCTGGATTACTCTTGTGCCTGCTGCCTGCCTACTGACTCTGCCTGTACCTGGATTACTCTCTTGACCTGCTGCCTGCCTACTGACTCTGCCTGTACCTGGATTACTCTCTTGACCTGCTGCCTGCCTACTGACTCTGCCTGTACCTGGATCACTCTCTTGCCTGCTGCCCGTCTGGCCGTCATGTTCATCACCCCGCTTCCTGCTCCATCTCATAAGCCCTGCAGGCCGGCCGCACCTAGGGGCTCAACCTCTGGGGAACGGCGATCAGTGCAGGTGAAACCCGGAGTTGTCCGGCCGCCAAGCAGAACCTGGTCCGAGTACCGGGCTCGGCAGCGCTCTACTTGGTACAAGGACTCACAGGTCTGACATAGCTTAAGTGATTTTCACACTTAACATTAGACACAAGCATTTACGCCTGACCAAGGCTGATGTAAATGCTTGCACCTAACTGGCAAAAATGGAAGTATTCTATAACTCCATCCCTAGATCCTGGGAATGCTCATGTCCCGCCCATGCCCCTTCCTTGGCAACACACCCTTTAGAGCTGCATCTGAGAGGTGCTCAGTTTACAGAATAGGGGCATAAGTCAGTTACACACGCAACTGCTAATTAGTGCCAATTAGTGCTTGTAAAGGATAATTATTGGTACATATCACCAATTAAGTACAAATTTAGCTAATTATATTACACACGTAACTGACCCTATTCTATAACTGGGTGTACATTTCCGTGCCCAATTTTAGGCGCCATTTATAGAATGGAGGGGCATGTGCCTAGAATTCATAAAAAGCTGAGCTCCCAAATTTATGCACCTACGTTAGGCTCTTAAATTTGTGCCCTACGGCGCATACATTTTCAGCTGAAAATGCATCTTAATTAGAAGCTTAAAAGTTATGCTTCTAAATTTTGGCCTACCATTCGTTGCCCAGATTTATGAGTATAATTTATGAGTATACTCCTGAAAATCAGTGCTAAGTTCCTAACTTTTTTCCCCACCCTAAATTTGTCCCTGTTGCCTCCCACGTTTTATGCTCTTAAGTTTAGGAGTTGAGTGGATATAAATTTATGCAAACAGCCCTAGTAAATTTTCAAAGTGACCAACTTGTTTAGGATAATGTGGGAAATAAATGTCACAAATAAATAAATAAGTCCTTTGAATATGAGGCCCCATGTTAACACGTGAAAATGGCCAATGCTAGTGTTCTTTAGCTCTTCGGCCCCTTAAAGCAGTGTTTCCCAAGCCCAGTCCTGGAGTACTCCTTCAGTCAAGTTTTCAGGATAGCCACAATGAATATGAATAAACTTGATTTGCATACACAGCCTTCATTATATGCAAACCTCTTTCATGCATATTCATTGTGGGTATCCTGAAAACCTGACTAGCAAGGGGTACTCCAGGATTGGACTTGGGAAACACTGCCTTAAAGCATTCCACAGAGCACAGAGCATCAAGTTGGATGCTCACTGCTAAGTGAGTCACAGGATAGACATTCGGGGGCAATTCTATAAGTGGGTGCCGTCCAATTAGGTGCACCAATGACCTGCAGTGAGAGCCTACTGAACAGCGGCACCTGAGTGCCCAGATTTCATTAAAGAACACTAGCATAACTCGGCATTTAAGGAGAAAGGAAAGACATTTTTATTTCAGGATGCTTTGTGTTTGTAACCTATAGTAGTACTCTTTCCCTGTGACCCTCGCTCCTCTCGGGCCCTGGGGAGGAGCAGGGGGTGTCTATTGCCACTTAACTGTATGCAACTAACTTATTATTTCTCTTCCCTGTCCAATATTGGATTTCTTTCCACCTTTTCTTTCATGATTATGTGCTATAAACTGCCCAGAAAGTCTGATTGGGCAGTATATCAAAATTTGAAGAAATTTGTAACATAACAGTTTCAAATATAGAGTCTGATAACAGTTCTCTCATGAATTATGTTATATATTTTGTTTATTGCCTAGAACAATGCTGTGAGAAATTACTCCCCACACACACACATTTTCCTCACCTTATAAAATATGTTAGGGAGTTCAAAATGGCTGCCGAGCATACAGGATGCATTTTTTGAGCTGCTGGCAAATTTACCTTTATTTAAGATGGTAGCGTTTTAGCTACAATCATTACTTACAATGCCCAAGAGAAGGGGGAAAGCAGCTGCCGCAGCCTCCCAACAACCTGGAACCCCAACTCAAAGTGGACCGATTGATGCTTTTCTCCGGAGGGCCTTGGACACTAGTACGCCGGTGAGCGGCTCGCTGTTGCCTCCTGCGCTTGTTGAAGGCGCGCAGGAGGCCCTAGAGCTGGAAGTTTCTCTCAGCCCCGATGCTCGAACTCCGCCGCTCCCTCCCGTGTTCCATGGATTCAGCCCTCCAGTGAATGCATCGCCGATTCTAATCCCGGAAGAGGTGAAAGAATCAGGCAGACCGGGGGCAAAAGAAGAACGTTTAGGAGGTGCACTGATAACCATGGCCGAAACAGCGAGGGAGGAACAAAACGTTTCTAGTTTGGAAGGAATTTCCTCACAGCAACAACAGACGGAGGTAGGAACTTTTACTTTTGCACTTCCTCAAACTAAACCTCCCGAAGTCAAGTTAGACTGCCTTTGGACATTAATAGTAGATTTAGGCAGAGCGCTAATTCCCCAAATACAGAGAATTAAACAAGAAGTTGAACGGGTGGAAGATAAAGTAAAACAACTGAATACACATGTTGAAAAACAAGAGAAAGACCTACAACAGTTGCAGGAAGTTCAACAAACTATGTTAAAAGACTTTACCAGTTTAAGAAGAAAGACAGAGATCCTGGAGAATTTCTCAAGAAATAACAATTTACGTTTTATAAATTTTCCTTATTTAAAATTAATATCCCTAGGGAGATGTTAAAATTGTATTTCACGGAAAAGAGGAGAATTTACCTCCATTGGCACAAGTCTTTTTTCTACCGCCCAGGAATCAACAAATTTTGGCGAATCAACCCCTTGATGTTTCAGCTTTATTAGAATCCTCAGATACAGACCAAGTGCTACCAGCCACTTTGGTGGCCACGGTAGCATTGTTACCGGATAAACTATGGTTATTAAAATTATTCTTCAAAAATCGAGACAAAACTTTTAAGGGTCAAAAAATTAATGTATACCCTGATGTATCGAGAGAGACACAGGCGTGCCGGAAAAAATTTCTTCAGAAGAAGCAGGAAACGATACAAATGGGAGCTACTTTTTTCTTAAAATTTCCGTGGAGATGTACCTATCTGTCTGAAAAATATGTGTTTCATGATCCTTCTCAATTAGAAACTTTTATAACATCTAGAAGAATAGCTGGAATAAGTTCTCCAACTAATAATAATGTTTGAATTTTGAAAAAGTGTCTAAAATACGCCTGTCTGCCATTTGTAAAATGTTTATTTTCTTGAAATCTTCAACTATATGTTTTTGAACTCCCATATAGTGGACTTTATTGGTTTGAGGAGTATGTAGAAATTAATATTTTTTTCTTTGAATAATGTAACCTCATTTTGCCAATTTTCTCATCAAGTTTATGTACTTGTAATAATAGAAATGTTATAAATAAATAAATAAAAAAGAATATGTTTCTATAGGTGACCTAATAACATACAACAGACATGTGGTACTTACAGCTGATCCTTTAGCTCCAGGGATTCCATCAGTACCAGGGTTGCCCTAAAACAATGGGAGAAAAGGAAATGGTACATGAGCCCAAGGAAATCTATATATACAGTCTACATTTTATATACATATAGATAGATTGATTGATGTCTCTCAATGTTTCACTGGCTCGGGCAGCAGGGTGGTCATGCTCTACAACACACAATACTAATGATCCTGCTAGACAATATGGGAATCAGTGGTACAGTGGCAGCTTACATCAATGGATTCTTAAGGACGATATCATATCTAGTGAAGATGTCCAACCAATTATCTGCCTCATGGATCCCTGAATATGGGGTGCCACAAGGTTTCCCAATATCACCTATACTATTTAACATCAGGATGGCTCCACTCAGGAAGAAACTAGAAAACATGTGATTTAACCCACTTATATACGCTGACGATGTCACCATATATGTACCTTTTAGTAACAATATCACAGAGATATCGGGCAAGATTAAAGAAGGTCTAGACCTCATGGAAAACTGGGCCAAAACGTTCAAATTGAAACTAAACAGAGAAAAACACAAATTCCTGGTACTATCCAGCTTGCACAATCCCACTTCCTACCAAAATTTCACAATAGACCAGATAACGTACCCTATCGAACCACAACTAAAAATACTACTACTACTACTTAACATTTCTAGAGCGCTACTAGGGTTACGCAGCGCTGTACAGTTTAACAATGAAGGACAGTCCCTGCTCAAAGGAGCTTACAATCTAAAGGACAAAATGTCAAGTTAGGGCAGTCTAGATTTCCTGAATGGAGGTATGGTGGTTAGGTGTTGAAAGCGACATTGAAGAGATGGGCTTTGAGTAAGGATTTGAAGATGGGCAGGAAATCATTCTTGATAAGCATCTATCTCTCAAAAATCAGGTTTCAGCAGTCACATCAAAGAGTTTCAAACCACTATGGAAACTGAGAAGAATCAGACTATTTTTCCAGACAAACATTCCGTCTAATAGCACAATCTTTAATACTACCCCAACTTGACTACTGCAATGCAGCATAAGTAGGATGCAAAGAAAGCAAGCTGAAATCACTGCAGACTGTTCAAAACACGGCAGCAAGACTAATATTCAAAAAGCCAAAATATAACAGGTTAACACCACTGCTAGTCATTTATTTTATTTTTTATTTATTGTATTTGTACCCCACATTATCCCACCTTTTTGCAGGCTCAATGTGGCTTACAGAGTGTGGAAATGAGAACGTCATTACATGATCTAAGAAAACAGTTGTTCAATCATAAGCTGAGGTGAAAGAGGAATTTAGGCAGAAGGTGTTAGGTAAGGTTGTGAGAGAGGTGATTTGGTGTACTTGGGTGGTTTAAGGAATGATTTGTTTCATTGAGGGTGACTTTTGTAGGCTCTGTTGAAGAGATGCGTTTTCAAAGCTTTGCGAAAGCTGGTTAGATTGGTCATGGTTTTTAGGGCCTTGGATAGTGCGTTCCAAAACTGTGTTCATGCTACACTGGCTCCCAATAAAGGCCAGACTAATTTTTAAAATTGGCACGTTAATTTTCAAAACACTCTTTGGCTTATCTCCTGATTGCATGTTAGATTTGATTATACCAAGAAATGCATGTCCAGGAACCAGAAAGTACTTAATGCTCCACCTACCCAAATGAAGAAACATAACCTACTAATCCATTTATATAGCAGGATTAAACTATCTGGGCTCCAAATGGTGGAACTCAATTCCCAAGGCCATAAGAAGCATAGATAACTATCTCCAATTCAGAAGAGAACTAAAAACCTCTTTTCAAGAAGTTTTATGGATAATCAATATCGTCACTAAGCATTCATTCTGACTGTAAGTGTATAATAACAATGTAATCCCTGACTGTTGAATATAATCCACATTGAAATGAAACTTCTTTTGGATAACAGTGGGATATAAGAATGAATAAATAAATAAATACTACACTGAAGAAAACTTTGTGGAACTGGAAACCAAGCCATTGGGCTGGACTCTGGAGGAAGGCAGCAGTACAGATGGAGTAACATCCAGGAAGAGGACGCCAATGGCTAAAATGCACATACTCAACAAAGTAAAGCCGTGGAGGGGCATAATCGAACGCCCATCTCCATGGGCGTCTATGTCCAAAAACGGGTATGTGAAGAGGCGGGACAGACCGTATTATCGAAAAAGATGGGCGTCCATCTTTCGTTTCGAAAATACGGTTTGGAAAGACCAAATGCCATGGATTTGGTCCCTTCTGAGATGGGTGGGGTTTTTTTTTTTTTTTGCGATAATTGAAACTAAAAACGCCCAGCTCAGAAACGTCCCAATCCAAGCCATTTGGTCGTGGGAGGGACAAATGTACAACACTACCATAGCTCTTAGGGGTAAAGGGGGCAACTACATGTGGGTTCAGTGGGTTTTAAAGGCCTCCCATTTACCACCACAAGCGTTATGGGTGGGGGGGGATGGGCCTGGGTCTGCCTGCCTGAAGTGCTCTGCAGTACCCACTAAAAGTGCTCCAGGGACAGGACTTGTTGCTGGTGTATAACCTTGGCACAGCAGTTCACACCTCAAGACTAATCTCGCTGAAAACGTCCTTTATTTGAATAAGCACCTTTACTCACAGTTAACTGCAGATCAGAGGTTGTGCCCCACTGGCAACGAGTCTCGCTGGTACTGAGATTAGCAGTAGGTCCGAGCTGGCAGAATGGTGTGCAATGCCCTCTTTCAGCAACATTCAAGGTAAGAACTAAGTGCTGTAACGTGGCTAACACATGAAAGGGATCTAAAAGTGTCTTACACAAATGGCCACTACCTCATGGACTACTGGAAACAAAACAAGGCACCCTCTGACCCAGTAAGCAGAGGGAAAAGCACCATGGGAATAGAGCCTACCAACTACCAATATCGTGAGTATTTAACACAAGCTAGTGGAATCACGGAGCCCAATACCCTACACCCACCACAATGCATTGCTGATGTGACTCTGCAGTGCCCTTAACAGAAAAGGTGTCACACTCACCCGAGACCCACATCAGAACCAGGGAAAGGCTGTCAGAGGATAGTACACATTCTGCTGTCATGGAGGTGGGTACAGCATTTGAGGCTGGCATACAGGCTAGGAAAAAAAGTTTGTAAAGTGGGTTTTTTGTTGGTGGGAGGAGGTTAGTGACCACTAGGGGAGTCAGGGGAGGTCACCCCCGATTCCCTCTGGTGGTCATCTGGTCAGTTGGGGCACTTTTTTGGGACTTGGACCTGAAAAAAAAAGGGTTCAAATAAAGCGGACCAATTCTCGTCAAAAACGCCCTTCTTGTTTCGATTATCAGCTAAAGACGCCCATCTCTCCTCGGCTGATAAGCACGCCCCAGTCCCGCCTTCGCCACGCCTCTGACATGCCCCAGTGATCTTTGTTCGTCTCCATGACGGAGTGCAGTTGAGGATGCCAAAAATCGGGTTTCGAATATACCGATTTGGGCGCCCAAGGGAAACAGACGCCCATCTCTCGATTTGGGTCGAAATATGGGCGTCTTTCTCTTTCGAAAATAAGCTGGATAGTGACACAGTGAGACGCTATCTCAGCCAAAGGATCTGAGAAAGGTTGCAGGATAGATGTTGGCTGCAAAGCAGGAACAGGACTCCTGCAGCTGGAGGGGGACAAGGGCAAAAAGGGGAAGAGACCGGAGGTCCTCGCTGCCGAGTTGTCAGTGGGTTGCAGTTAGTCTTATAGAGAATAAACAGTAAGGAGAAGGAGCAGGAACAGGAGCTAAAGAGATTTCTCTCTCTGAAATGAATACCTGGATGGGAAACGATAATCAAAATTCACACCTAGTACAGGTTCTTCCATCTCCAGATCATCCCCATCTCCTTCTCCTTCTCTCCTACATCTGCTCTGTAACTGAGCATGTGCAAAAGTAAGAGTCGGAGAGCTAAAGCCAGACAATGTGGCAGAAACCGTGCAGGCTGGGCACTAATTAATTGGCACCAATCATAATGTATATGAACCAGAGGGCTCTGCAGAATGGGACAGGTTTTATCTATTATATATTAAAGGAAGCAATGACCAATAATAATTAGATTTTAAGTGGTCTGGAGTTGTTTTATTTGGCCTGTAATTTTATAGCTTGGTCACGTTGTATATTGACCAGAAGAGACACTGGACAGCACAAACAATACTGCATAAGAGACTGAGATCATCTTTAGATGATGTGATGTGAGATTGTTTAGAAGCTTGATGTTAATACTGTCATCTGATGTAAGAATAGATTTAGAAGATGCTCTAATGTAAGACTGTCTGTAGATCCTTATGATGTGATGTGATGTGGAGCTCTCTGCAACCTGAGATTGTCATCAGAGACTCAGTGATGAGAGACCATCTATAAAGGCTCAATGATATAAGACTGAGGCTCAATGATCAGTGAGCCGAAACAGTCCATAGGGGCTCTATAATGTATAAATGTCTTTTTAGAAGCCCAGTGACACGAGACCATCTTTAGAAGCTCACTGAAGTGAGACAGTCATTATACCATTAACTATCAGAGACTGCTGTGGCGGACTCTTCTATGACCCAATGAGAGAGGATAAAGCTGTCTGATGTTTGTGAGTTCTGCTTTTTACTCACAGAAGCACCAGCAGGTCCAGGAGAGCCAGGACTACCAGGTTCCCCCCTGGAACCCTGAGCACCCTCAGGGCCACGAGCTCCAGTAGGTCCAGCTTCACCCTGAAAAAGGAGAAATACAACTGGTTAGTACCAAAAATTCCAAGACAGAATTCAGGATATACATGAAATCATCAATTGGAATTTTCATCATTATGAAGAGGAGGAAGATTTCTAGGTGTAAATGTCCACACCTACAAGACACAGAAAAGTTTCTGGTCAGAGGTCATAGACTCCATCTTGCTGTATTAGGATGAATTAGGCTTGTATGAACCAAGACCAGCTCAGGTAAGCTCACAGGTACATACCCCTACATAGGCCAGGTGCCCTTAAATACAACTAAAGATCAGACAAAAGAAAGCAAATCATTAGTGTCAAGTCTAAGCATCATGCAAATAGGAACAACAAACATACTCTGAAATGTCTATATGCAAATGCTAGGAGTCTAAGAAATAAGATGGGAGAGTTGGAATATATTGCACTAAATGAAAACTTGGATATAATAGGCATTACTGAGACCTGGTGGAAGGAGGATAACCAGGACACTGTCATACCGGGGTACAAAGTATATCGTAGTGATAGGGTGGACCGGACTGGTGGAGGGGTTGCATTGTATATTAACAAGAGCCTTGACTCAGATAGATTACAAATTCAGCAAGACACAAATCACACCTTTGAATCATTGTGGGTTGAAATTCCATGTATAAAAGGGAAAAGGACGGTGACAGGAGTGTACTACCGTCCGCCTCGCCAGGATGAGCAGGTAGACGCAGAAATGATAAAAGAAATCAGAGACGCAAACAAAATGGGCAATGTGATAATAATGGGTGACTTCAATTACCCAAATATAGACTGGGTAAATGTAACATCAGGACACGCTAGAGAGGTACAATTCCTTGATGAAATCAAGGACAGCTTTATGGAGCAGCTGGTGCAGGAGCCGACGAGAGAAGGAAAAATTCTAGACTTGGTCCTTAGTGGAGCGCATGATCTGGTGAGGGACGTTATGGTACTGGGCCGCTTGATAACAGTGATCATAATATGATCATTTTTTATATCAACCTTGAAGTAACTAAACACAGGAAGTCAAATACGTTAGCGTTTAACTTTAAAAAAGGAGACTATGATACAATGAGAAGAACCGTTAAAAAAAAAAAAAACTTAGGGGGGCAACTGAGAGGGTAAAAACTATACAACAGGCATGGACGCTATTCAAAAATGCCAACACACACAGAAGGTGTTTTCTCCATGAAAGAACAACGAAGCAAGGAAAACAGTGGATACAAAAAAGTCCTCTCTCACGTGGTGTCTTCTGGAACAAGTTCTTTATTTGCAAAACAATTAAAACAACGACCCGACACGAATCGTGTTTCGGCCGTATAGGCCTGCGTCAGGGGTCTATTCGCTTCCAATCAAGAAAGAGAATATGTAGATAAAAATTATAACTGATCAACTTTCTGCAAATTGAAATACTCTCTTCAGGAACTGCTGAGAATACATGAATGAAATAACCATTGACAGAAAAGTTCCATGCAGAGCTGAATGCAGGTGCATCTGCTGGGCTTTGTCTTTAAGGCATCACTTTACCCTGTGGGCGGTCAGTTTTCCTTACAGGCTGCCAGGTTAAACTGTCCCTGGATGTGACTCAGTCTCCCCACAGGAAGCTTTCCCCCAGGTTTTTTAGCCTGCTTCCCTCCCTCTAGGACATCTCCTCAGGCTTCTGGGCGTTGCAGGTCCCCCTATCTTCTCCTTCGGGCAAAGTGATGCCTTAAAGACAAAGCCCAGCAGATGCACCTGCATTCAGCTCTGCATGGAACTTTTCTGTCAATGGTTATTTCATTCATGTATTCTCAGCAGTTCCTGAAGAGAGTATTTCAATTTGCAGAAAGTTGATCAGTTATAATTTTTATCTACATATTCTCTTTCTTGATTGGAAGCGAATAGACCCCTGACGCAGGCCTATACGGCCGAAACACGATTCGTGTCGGGTCGTTGTTTTAATTGTTTTGCAAATAAAGAACTTGTTCCAGAAGACACCACGTGAGAGAGGACTTTTTTGTATCCACTGTTTTCCTTGCTTCGCTATTCAAAAATACCATCCTGGAGGCCCAGGCCAAACATATTCCGCAAATTAGAAAAGAAAGACGGAAGTCCAAAAGACAGACGGTATGGTTGAAAAGTGAGGTGAAGGAAGCTATTAGGGCTAAAAGAAACGCCTTCAGAAAATGGAAGGAAACATCTGAAAATAACAAGAAGCAGCATAAGGAGTGTCAAAGCAAATGCAAGGCGCAGATAAAGAAGGCCAAGAGGGATTACGGAAAAAAGATAGCATTAGAGGCAAAAAAAACATAGCAAAATTTTTTTTTGGTATATTAAAAGCAAGAAGCTGGCGAAAGAATCGGTTGGGACGCTGGATGACCGAGGGGTAAAAGGGATGATCAAGGAAGATAAAGACGTAGCGGAAAGATTGAATGAATTCTTTGTTTCGGTCTTCACCGAGGAAGATTTGGATGGGATACCGGTGTCGGAAATGGTATTTCAAGCGGACGAGTTAGAGAAACTTACTGACTTCACGGTAAACCTGGAGGACGTAATGGGGCAATTCAGCAAACTGAAGAGTAGCAAATCTCCTGGAACGGATGGTATTCATCCTAGAGTACTGATAGAACTGAAAAATGAGCTTGCGGAGCTACTGTTAGTGATATGCAATTTATCCTTAAAATCGAGCGTGGTACCAGAAGATTGGAGGGTGGCCAATGTAACGCCGATTTTTAAAAAAGGTTCCAGGGGAGACCTGGGAAATTATAGACCTGTGAGTCTGACGTCGGTGCTAGGGAAAATGGTAGAGACTATTATCAAAAACAAAATTACAGCGCACATCCAAGGACATGGATTACTGAGACCAAGTCAGCACGGCTTTTGTGTGGGGAAATCTTGCCTGACCAATTTACTTCAATTCTTTGAAGGAGTAAACAAACATGTGAACTAAGGGGAGCCGGTTGATATTGTGTATCTGGATTTTCAAAAGGCGTTTGACAAGGTACCTCATGAAAGGCTACAGAGGAAATTAGAGGGTCATGAGATAGGAGGAAATGTCCTATTGTGGATTAAAAACTGGTTGAAGGATAGGAAACAGAGAGTGGTGTTAAATGGGCAGTATTCACAATGGAGAAGGGTAGTTAGTGGGGTTCCTCAGGGGTCTGTGCTAGGACCGCTGCTTTTTAATATATTTATAAATGATTTAGAGATGGGAGTAACTAGCGAGGTAATTAAATTTGCTGATGACACAAAGTTATTCAAAGTCGTTAACTCGCGACAGGATTGTGAAAAATTACAGAAGGACCTTACGAGACTGGGAGACTGGGCGGCTAAATGGCAGATGACGTTTAATGTGAGCAAGTGCAAGGTGATGCACATGGGGAAAAAAGAACCCGAATTATAGCTACGTCATGCAAGGTTCCACGTTAGGAGTTACGGACCAAGAAAGGGATCTGGGTGTCATTATTGATAATACACTGAAACCTTCTGCTCAGTGTGCTGCTGCGGCTAGGAAAGCGACTAGAATGTTGGGTATTATTAGGAAAGGTATGGAAAACAGGTGTGAGGATGTTATAATGCCGTTGTATCGCTCCATGGTGTGACCGCACCTTGAGTATTGTGTTCAATTCTGGTCACCGCATCTCAAGAAGATATAGTAGAATTAGAAAAGGTGCAGCGAAGGGCGACTAAAATGATAGCAGGGAAGGGAAGACTTCCCTATGAAGAAAGACTAAGGAGGCTAGGGCTTTTCAGCTTGGAGAAGAGACGGCTGAGGGGAGACATGATAGAGGTATATAAAATAATGAGTGGAGTGGAACAGGTGGATGTGAAGCGTCTGTTCACGCTTTCCAAAAATACTAGGGCTAGGGGGCATGCGATGAAACTACAGTGTAGTAAATTTAAAACAAATCGGAGAAAATGTTTCTTCACCCAATGCATAATTAAACTCTGGAATTCGTTGCTGGAGAACGTGGTGAAGGCGGTTAGCTTAGCAGAGTTTAAAAAGGGGTTAGACGGTTTCCTAAAGGACAAGTCCATAAACCACTACTAAATGGACTTGGGAAAAATCAACAATTCCAGGAATAACATGTATAGAATGTTTGTACGTTTGGGAAACTCGCCAGGATGCTGGGCTCAATGGACCCTTGGTCGTTTCCCAGTGTGGCATTACTTATGTACTTTATAAAATAGCATGTAGGTAGGCACTTGTAGAGGCACCTATGTAGGTGATATTTTATAATGACAGGTAGGTCCTTACTTGTTTTTATCAAATACTAGCATATGTGACAGAGAATGAACCTGAAAGATAGGCACAATCACTTACACCTGCTCATGGAGGCACATACTTTACACATATACATGCAATATTCATAATCTGCATTTATATGTGCTAACTCTGTCAATGTTCTGACCAAACACCAACCCAAACACTGCCCCTGTGCACACCCACCAGTAAAGTACATGCTATGATGTCATGGTGTGTACTTTTATGCCAGCTGGTATGTTATAAGAGGTCATATATGTGCATATGGGCCATACACACACCGGAATGGCTATAAAATTGCCTCTTAAAAGTCTACTGTATTGCAGATTGCAATCTACTATAAGAACACCAGATGGCACTGTCTTGTCTTAAGCACTAAAATAAGCATTGTGCATTACTTTTCCCTTCAGCTGTTGTTCTTACCAATCTTTTTCTGAGCTGAAACAAGATAAAAACCACTATATACTAAAGAACTATTTTAGATTCCTGCTGCATCTTGTTTTTTAGGTATGTTGGAACAAGATCACTCTAACATTTTTAACAGAAAATCGCAGGGCTCACACATTTAGGTAGTCAGAAAAGGGGCACCTCTGGAGGTGTGCCTGGGATGAGTTACATATTTAGACACTCAACTCCCCAAATTCTATATATGGTGCTTAAAATTGTGTGTGCAAATCTGTGCAAGCACCCAATTTGCACAGGCAATTAAACTGAACAAGCCAATTTGCACCAATAAATGATCAATTATTGGTGCTAATTGGCCTTAATGAAAGAATACCCATGCATTTTAAGTCACAGGGATCTGAGCATAAATTTTATGCACAGTTCCAAAAAGGGGGCACAGCCATGGAAGGGTCATGGGTGGCTCGGGCATTCCTACAATTTATGCGTGTTGTTATAGAATACGGGGGATCCATGCCTAATTTAGGCACGAGAATTTACACTAGGGTTTACTTGGTACAAATCCTCATGTCTAAAGTTAAGTGCCATTCTATAGTGCCTCTTATAGAATAGCGCTAAGTGAGTTTTGACCCTGTTTTTTTGGTGCTATTTATAGAATTTGGTCCAATGTGGATATTAAGCATGATAACTGGCTAAATTAAGGTGAACAACTCCGGTTTTGAAACAGCAGGTCAAGTCTAGCTGGACCAACTTTGGATAGATTTAAGAGGATTTTAAGCTGCAAACCTACTTGGTTAAGGTCAGGTCAAAATTTGGCTAAAGATAACCAGTTAAGCTACCCAGTTATCACTGCCGCTCAGTGGCTTATTGAAAATTGGGTCAATACTTGGATGACTGATGCTCCACCTTAGGAAGAGAAATTGTTAACATTAAAAACTGAGCTACAGAGCTCTAATACAGCCACACCATCAAAGAGAAACACCAACAGCAAAGTCATCAGATGGGGAGATCTCCCACTTTATAGTTGACAAGAACTGAATATCCCCCACCACAGACTGCCCAGGATGTCGGTTCACCCAGCCACAATTTCCACCCTCTAGGCTCTACATAGTTAGATCTTTCAGTCCCATCTCATAGAGCTTTTGGTACAGACCTTGCACTGTTTTTGGATGCCTTTCTCTAGATTATTTCAATGCTGTCTATATCCTTTTGGTGATAAGGCCTCCAGAACTGAACACAATACACAAAGTCTCACCAATGACCTATACAGGTCATTATCACCAAAAATGGTGATTATGCCTCTCCCTATATATATCTTTCTGACTCTGGCCATTGCTTCCACATTCCATTTCGCTGCCTTGATATCATCAAATATGATCACTCTAAGGTCTCTCCTTGTTGATGCATATCAGTTCCACATCTCCCATCGTGTGCTCTTCCCACTTTTTTGCACTAAATATTATCTCCCAAATCTTATCACTCAAAGTGGGCTTTCTTAGATCATGTCTCATTCTGTCCACTCCCTCCAGGGTATCCATGCTCCTGCAAACCTTTTTTAAAATTTAATGTTTATAACAGCCATCACTTCTACTGAACCATACAAACATACTTAAGTCATCCAAATTTCAAAGAGACAAACCTTTCCTTCCAATCCTTCCACAATATCACTCAAAGATATTGAATACAACCTGCCCTATGGCTGCTCGCTCATTTAATGTTCTCATCACAGCTCAGAAAATTCGCAATCTGAAGTGCTTGAAATTTCCACTATGAACTCTCATTCTTTGTTTTCATTCAGATTTAGAAACAGGATAGTTTTAAATGCTGGGAAGACAGGAGATATTGCCTGGGACACTTACTTGCCTCATTTGATGGTTTGTTTTTGTTTGCTTTGCAAGCTGTATCCTGAGCAAATCCTATGCTCTCACCTCTGTTTCCGGGCTCAGGTGATAGCGATAAAAACAAGCTATATCCCACGTAAAACAACGTTTTGAAAGAGCAGAGGGACCAGATGACTCCAAATTATAAGGAGAAACTGAAAAGTCAGTCCTCTTTCAAAGGTTTCTACATTCATAATTCTGAGAACACAGCTTTATATGACATCATAATTCCCTCTATAACATTACATCTAATCTGCATGCTCCTCCCTCTTCTTGAGATATAGTCAATTGTACTGCATGCCTCTCTCTCTTCCTACTGGTATAAATGCTTTCTCTGCCAAATGCTCAGAAGTTTAGTGCACCTTCAACAACAGACGCTTGTATTTAGAATTCAGACTGTTGTGACTCATGATGCAGGTGGTTGCACTGAAACATGGGCACCATGTCGAGTCCTTCTTCTGAACTCCTACTTAGGGTTGTCAGCTAGATCCAGATTTACCTGACAGGGCTGATCCAGTCCTGGGCTTACTCCAATGCATGCAGGGACTTGTAATCTTGCTTTTATTAGGGAATCCAATGGGGAAATCAGAACCACAAGTCCCTGCATGCAATGGGGTAAGTCCAGAATTGGATCAACCCTGTCAGATGAATCTGGATCTAGTTGTCAACCCTACTCCTACTTTTTTGCTGAATTTGCTATTTTTTGACTCAAAAATTTCCTTTCTCTACTTTTGGTTGGTCCTCCCCTACTTTCTTTTCTCTCCTCCCTCATTCTATATCATGCAGTAGCTCTTCATCTTGAATGCTCTCTTCCTATGACATAACTCCCATCTTGCTTGCTATTTCTTCTTTCTGTAAGCACCTGCTGGATCCTTCCAGAGCAATGTGTCCCTGACAGAGAGGATATATTGAGGCAGTGCATTCAGGCAGACTGGATTCCTCATAGAAGGCTGCTAGAAAAGTTCACTCCAGCAAATAATATGCTCACCCCTAGAGTTTTCCAGAAGAGAGGAAGGATCTTCTTCTTTGCAAAAGATTTTGGGGAAGGAGTTTTCCTTAGGGTTGGATTTACGGGATTAACCTGAAAGGACAGAACAATAACCCAAAGGAATGGATAGGGACTTAATTCCTGTGGCTTTGTTTTTTTCAGTTGGTTTTGTTTACCACTCCAGAAAATAAAACTGCCAACTTTTCTGCACCTGAATTGGAGTCACAGTCCTAAGACCTAGGAATTGGTTTTGCATTAACGGTTTTCCAGGTATGGGGAGACAGGCTTTATCTTTGGTCTTCTTGTCCCTTTTGAAGAGAGTCCTATTTGTTTTTGGAGATTTGGAGCTTGCCAATCAGGAGGCTGGGAGCCTTAAGTTGCTCTCTGTGCGACTCACATAGACTGATCCAGTGCTACTCAGGCAGAGGAGTTAGTAGAAGTATGTGCCCAACTATGCCAATCAGGGGACTGAAAGCAGTGTGTGCCCATCTAGCACAGCCACTTGGGGAGAGAAACGTGTGTGCCCACCTACAGCAAGGAGGAGGTCAGAATGACACTGAATGCTTGAGAACAGCTACCTAAGACATCCTCAGAAGTGCAGGATCCTCCAATCATTCCCCAAAGCCAACCCTCAGAAAACCCAGAGTTCAGAAACAAATCCAGAGGGTCCCAAGAGAGTGTGCTAATGACCCTATGGTTGGTTTGCTCATTCCATCAATAACACTGAACAGTTTTGACTCATTCGGCTATTATTTTCTTGGAATGCCATCCTCTGCATACACTGTGATTCTTTACAAGAGTGACTGCCCAATTGCCTAAGGCCCCCAAAGTCAAGCTCCTCCTCTCCCCCTTCAGAAGAAATCCCTGGGGTGTACTGAGTGTGTCAAGCTTCTGCAGACCCCAGAAATGGACTCTTCTGCTCATGTGGGAGTTACACTTTTATAATCCCCCTTCTCACAAGTCATTCCCTCTTCCTATGATAATTTCTCATCTTACATACTCCTCTGTATGCTTTTTATATATCTCTATGTCCAGGACAATGAGACTGGATACCCCTTCTCAGGTTCTGTTTCAGAATTTGTCTTCTCAGTAAAGGTTCAGAATTCTGCTTTTCCTTTTGCCTGCTCTGGGAGTCCCTGTCTAGAGTTTCAAATTCCTTTTTTTTTTTTTAGGGAAAGGTCAGACTCCTGTGTATTTTCTGTCCCTCCTCACAATGGCCTTGCTTTCTGAAATTCCCAGTTGACCCTCTTGGATGTCTGGTATCTATGGAAACTCATGCAACCAGACCCCTTCTGGCAACCATAGGCCAAACACAACAGAGAGCTTTCTATTCATCTATGCTGCTGCCGGAATCCACAGCCACATTTCTACCTTGGAGCTGCCGGACTTAAAAGAGGCCTGACCCTCAACTTCTAAGCATCCTGCTGCTCTCATTAATCCTCTGAAGCTTTCCAGGGACACAGGAGCACAGCAAAAATGACTGAGCTGCCTGAACAGTGGCTGCTCCTCAGATTGGCACACTGAGCAAGGTCAGAAAAGGTTTAGCAAAGCTTGGTTTTAGCAAGTTGCCATCAGCACTTTATTTCTTCTTTTCAGGCTCCCTTTCCTACTTCCCTCTGTGAATCCACAGTTCTGATGTCTAATTAAACTCTCCAAAGAAGGCAGACTCAAGGATATTATGCAATTAAATTTAAGGCCTCTTATCCCACCCACCCCCAACAACAACCATGATCACCAACACCACCCGTCTCAGAATAATCTGGGTAAATAGGCTACTACCCTTCCTATGGTACATTAAACAGCTCTCAGGACATATTATTTTGCTTTGATTGCAGCTGGTCTTTGGCGCACACACACACACATAGCTGTTGCCCTAGTCATCTGCCTAGTCACACCTGATTGCTGGGCTAGCCCTGGATCAAGGTCCTAAGAGGTTATGCTTTAAAATGCAACAGAAGAGAAAGTTGCCAAACAGCAAGCAACTTCTGTATCTCTCAGGCTCATCTAACCACTCTCTCACCTTTGCTTTCATTTGTCTCTTCTCTCTCTTCTCTCCCACCTCTCTGCACTACCTTTGCAGATTTTCTCTCTTTAGCAGCCTAGTGCTAAAGCACCAGTCTTGTAATCCAGAGGTGGCCAGTTCAAATCCCACTGCTGCTCCTTGTGATTTTGGGCAAGTCACTTAACCCTCCATTGCCTCAGGTACAAACTTTGATTGTGAGCCCTCCTGGGACAGAGAAATATCCAGTGTACCTGAATGTAACTCACCTTGAGCTACTACTGACAAGGGTGTGAGAAAAATCTAAATAAATAATTGATCAAAGTTTTTGCCAGTTTTGTTCCAATACAAAAATTGCTTCAGTGGTTCATTTGCATTTTCTTCTAAAATCCTGGGATATTTTTATTGATGATTGGCAGGACTCACTGCCACCCCCTCCCACTGTCTCTGCTTCTCAGATTCAAACAGGCCTGAATCTAAGGACTCCCATGGTAAAGCCAACAGTGCACACTCCATTCCACCAGAATAGGGCAGAAAACTAGCTCTCTTGTGCTGAAAGGAAATCATATTCAAATTTTATGCATGCTGTAAAAGAGAAAGCAAGGGGAAGGACTGTGCTTGGTGCACGTACATAGGGTTACCATATTTGGTCCCCCCCAAAAAGAGGACACAGGACAGTAGAGTAAGGGGAGGGAAGGCTAGGATAGGACACCATTAGGCCCGCCCGCCCACCAGCCTGCCGTTTTGTCCAGAAATCCAGACAAACAGGAAGGCTGGCAAAAGTCGCCCGGTTATGTCCTCAAAAAGAGGACATGTCCATGTAAAACCGGACATATGGTAACCCTACACGTACAGAAGAGTTTTGCAGTAAGCACAGTTCTTGTGCGCATGCACCAGGTAAACCCAACCGTGAAACACACGTCGGCACCACTCTTCTGTGCCTTTCAATGTACGCTTTCATTTTTTTTCTTTTTTTACTTGGAAGGCTTATATTTAATCACAGAAACAGGCACCAATGTGTACTTCAACTTTCAGGTTTGCTCGGACTTGTGCACATTTCTTTCTCAGTACCGGCGCTTGGAAATTGAAAGAAATCCTCTCTTCCAACCTTCCACCGCCTGCTGGCATTATTTTTCCAGCAATAATAGCAGGGTTTGTTTGTTGGCTGTTCTCTGAGCATTGGGAAGGCATAGTACACGACATCATTAGCATACAATTCACTACATTCAACTACAATTTGTGGCTATCTGTGCTGTGCATGTTTTCTGCAGTAAAGCCCTCTGTGCAGATTAAAATGTGCGATACTCCCATAAGAGCATAACAATAACCATACTAGGTCAGACCAATGGTCCATCTAGCCCAGTATCCTGCTTCCAACAGTGGCTAATCCAGGTCACAAGTACCTGGCCCTAACAGGCCTTACTGCCAGCTGTAGATTTTGAGAATAAGCCTGAAAGTCAGATAAGATAACAGCCTGACAATTTGCACTGGTGTGCAGAAGTGATAGACCTGGGGGGGGGGGGTCGTTTTATAAAAAGTCACCTAGGTAGAGAGGTCAAGTGATCACCAATGTTGGGCCCATTTTATAAAGACTTACAGCACAAATCCTGCAGAAATTACAGCAACAATTAACCTGCAGAGCAGGTGTATTGTATTGTACTGAGTTATTTTTATTCCGCTTTTAACCAATTAGTGCAAAGCAGATTACAATCTCAAGAAAATCTCCAAATGGAAAGAAATTACATACATTATGTGTGGATGCAACAATTGCCCACATAAATAGCAACTCTGCCCATACACCACCCAAACCATACCTCTAAACATGCTTATACCAGTAAGCAAGTTCTCATCATCACAGGCACCTGTAATTTTATCAAAGGGGCTAAAAAACAAAAAAAAAGGGAACATGTATATAGGGCGACGGCAGGTATTTATAAGTTATATTCTGGGAACCTGAACCATCGGTGGCCCTCGAGGATGGTAAGTGAAAACCAAGACCCTATTCTATCTCTCAAAGTCTGGGATCAGTTAGGTGGTGAGCCTGACTTTCAGTTGTCTTGGCGTAGTCCAATAGTTAATAACTAGATTGTGAGCCCATTAAGGGTTGTACCACAGAAAGGTGGTATATCAAGAATCTCATAATAATATTATTAAGCTGCCTTACTATGTATTGCATTGGCATTGTAAGTAGCACACTGTGCCATAATGTGTACTGTTACTTAAATATTTTTCACTACTATAATTATCTATTGCCCATGTCTGCCTTATTTGTATACCACCTTGAAGCAATTCTTTAAAAAGGCAGTAAATAGGGGCATAGTTATCAACATGGGATGCCACTAACTTGTACTATTTTAGGGCCTAGTAACTAATACCTGGGGTTAACAGTAAAATAATATATTTTAATGGTAGCCTGTATTGATAACTTCCCCACTTAGGTATTTCTTTTATAACTAATTAGGGATTCTTTGAAGGTACAAAAAAAATCAGGGTTTATTGATGTTTTTGCTCCACAGCTACTATTGCAGGGTGCCTTTTCCAGTGGAATCAGATACATACATTTGTGTCGTTTAGGAATTATCAGTGCAGACAAAGCACAAACACTGAATAAGGATACAAAAAATCTAACGTCAGAAGCCCTACAAACGTATAGTAGCAATCTGGACAGATGCTGAACATGCTGAAGCCCAAAGATGAAATATAGCAGGGGGCCCCTTGTAGTCTTGGGGCCCAGGGCAACTGCCATCTTTGTGAACCCCTAACCCAGGGCTGCTGAGAGGGGGGGACAGGGGGGACTAGATTCCCCCTGCCCCAGCCTCTAAGTGGGATCGACACCAGCAGCCCAGGTGAGATCCAACATATTTCCCTCCCTTCCAACACCCCTCCCCCCCCCCCCCGCCCCCCCCCCACACACACACACACACACAATCCTCTACTTGCCTGGAGTCATTGACTAGCAGGCAGCAGCAATCATGACAGACTGCTATGTCTTACCTATGAGGAAACAGGAAGTTATTTCACTGGAGATGGGATGCGGCAGGAAGAAGGGCCCATTGCCATCTCTCTTGATCACTGCTGCCTGCCATTCAATTACTCTAGGCAATTGGAGGACCAAGGTGGGGGAGCAGGGGAAGCAGCGGTGGAGGAGCGGTGACGACGATAGGCCTCTTAACATTGTTTGCCCCAGTCCTGGCTTTGTCTCTGGGCAGCGGCCCTGCCTAACCCCTGCCTTGGTAGTAATAATAATATAAAATTATGCTTTCTCAATGTCTCCCTCTGTCCATCTCTCTCACATTTTTCTCAGCTTCTTAACTTTCCTTTGAAACTGAGAGACAGATGCACTAACTCCACGGAAAGAGCCCTTCCCTTGCCAATCCTTTAGCGAATTGGTAAAAAATGGGCATTCATGAAGGAAATCGCTCTGCACATGCCAAAGACGGCTTCATACATGTCCTTCACTCAAAAAAAAAAAAAAAGGACGTCCCTGATGAGCACTGGTGTCAGCTAAAGGTGCTGTGATTGGCTGAGAGAGACCTGGAGGGGCATAATCGAAAGGGATATCCAAATAGTTTTGATTTGGGAGTCCTCACACGTCCCGATCCCCAATCTCTCCAGCGGTGGTCATTTCGGAAAGGTAAGAAAAACACGTCCAAGAGAAGGATGCCCATCACAAAATCTGAAGAGAAAAATGTCCAAGTTCTCGTCAGGGACGTCTTTTTTTTTTGAGTGAAGGACGTCCAAGTGTTAGGCACTTGAAAGGACACCCATGACGAGCACTTGGACATTTTTTTTTTTTCTGATTTTTGCAATGGGCGTCCTCCTCTGCATGGGTCCCGCTCACAGCAGCCCCAACGAGAGTTGCAGACCTCCCGTTGGTTTTCCACAGTGCATGGGGTCGGAAAACAGCTGTGCATCTGCCTTGCATGCGCATTATAATACTAATTAGCTCATTATAATAACCTGTAGATCATTTGCATTCCATTTTCGTTAGCTGCTACCGTGCATATCTTGTTTTACTACTTGCTCGCTAGACTGGCTAGAACTGGTTTAAAAACTACGCTGGCTCGTTATGTTTAGTGCATCTGGCCCTGAGCCTGAAAAAATATCTATTTTTCCCAGTTGAAAAGCAATTGAAAGCAGGTCATGGGAAGTGAGGAGGGGGAGGGGAGGGGGGATTGGGCTGGGGGGATAATCACACTGTGCCATACTGAAAGAGGCTGCCTTATCAGAGCAATTTAATTCTGCCTGGTGACAGCTCAGTGGGATCCTGATTAGGCAGACTTCACATACCTTAGAGCCAGGAGCACCGGGGAAGCCAGGAGCACCAGCAGGGCCAACAGGTCCCTAGACAGAGAGAGAGAGAGAGAGAGAGAGAAACAAGCTCTTACAAAGACAGCAACAGGATTACGCATTCTTACAAAATAAAAATGCCAGAAGAAGCCAAAGTAATCCAGGATGGAAGCATTAGCAATGCAGGTTCTTCTATGGCATCAGGAATGGGAAGCGGATCCATTGTTGATTCCAGAAGAATTTTCAAGCTAGAAATTCTAAGAATAATTTGAACGCAATCGAGTCGATTTTCAAATGGGACAACCAGTGATATCCGCTAATCATATGAAGTAAGCATGTAGATTAGGTGCATTTTCAGTGGTGCTGCACATGTAGTTTGTGCCAATGAAAATACACACCAACTCTACAAACAAAAACCAACTCTACATCCCCACAAACTTGTGTCTAATGTGCAGCTACTTTTTAAAGTCAAAAGTAAGCCTGTAGTTTGGATTATTTACTCTTCACGTGATTACCTCTCCTGACCTATCCCACTCTGGGAACACCTCTAAAACTCTGAATACAAATGCTCACCAAAAAAGGTGGGTAATAATGAATATTCCATTTCTGCAGGTAAAATGGAAGGGCTTTATCAATATTGTCTCCCCATCTATAGCAGAAACATTTATTTCATATACTGTCTTGTGCAAAAATTTCAATAAAAGAACATTTAAATGAAAACAAAAAGGGAAATTAAGTTTGAAATGAATTTTTAAAAAGGACAGTCCAGCCTCTTGGCTTTGTTCCAGGCGCTAAGGTGCTTCAGACACACATTTAAGTGTTCTGCCTAAGGGGACCATCAGGGGTTGAGTAAGCTGCAGAGGTGAGGAGCTTAATTCCAGGGAAGAAGAGAAAATGGCCGCCAGTATTGCAAAAACTCAGGCTGGATGAGAAGCCCATTGAGGGTAAATCGAGAGAAGGCTCATATGACCTGTGGCATGCTATCTGGGGTACAGAAAAGGGAAAACATGGGGATAAGAAAGAAATGTTACAAAGGAAAGATACTTACAGGGGGACCAGCAGGACCAGACAGCCCATCATTACCACGTGCTCCCTAAAAACAAGCAAAGGTATATCAGGAGAGCTGAAATATTTCACCAATATGACACTGTAACATAGCAGCTGTTAGCAGATAAAGATCCCTTGACCTATCTGTTGAGTTGCCCCCACCCACAGTGTCACCACAAACCCTTCTCAATCTCTGGCTATCTCCATTCTTCATCCTTTCTGCTGCTGAGTTCTGTCACTGTTTTGGTGGTCACCACCTTGACTGGAAAGCAATTAGAAGTAATATACCACCATCTCCATAAAGAACTATTTCACGTTTCCCCTGAGACTTCCTCCCACCAGCTTCATATCACAACCTCTTGTCCTAGAACTGCTTTTTCTGTAAATGATGCTTCATTCCTTCTCCTTTACTGGTCTGCCAGATTACTAAGGGGTCCTTTAGCAAAGTGCAGTAGAAAGTGGCCTTAGTGCACCCTTATGTGGGTCTTTCCTGCATGCTAAGGCTATTTTTACCTCTGCTGGAAAACTGCCGATTTTTCATTTTCCAAACTAAAGGCTACGCGCTAATGTTGCCATTAGCGTATGGCCATTACCAAAATTAGCGCATGAGCCCTTAATGCCACCTATTCTGTAGGCAGTATGGACTCACATGTTAATCCCATGCTACTCAGTGCATGGCAATGTAGATGCACTAACATAGTGTGTCCCAAATCTGGTCCCAGAGGCACCCCAGCCAGTTAGGTTTCAGGATAACCACAATGAATAAACAAAAAGTCCAAAATATTTGAGTCTCAGTCAAATAAAATGCCTGACACAGGCTGTGTTTCACCCAAAGGGGATCAATCAGGGGCTATTTTGTGAACTATAATAGCAAGCACTCTGAATGGCGTAAGATGATTTCAATCATATAGAGTTGGCGATCAGCAGAACATGACACCAAAGGGATAAAAAGCCAGCACACTCTCTATTAGCAATTGACAGAGTGGCATTTAATCCTTCTCAACGGATCTGCTGCGTTCTTTTCCACACTGGAGTTATCATTCGTCTTGCTGTTTCTTGGTATCCACAATGAATATTCATGAGATAGATTTGCATGCAGTGGAGGCAGTGCATGCAAATCTCTCTCATGAATATTCATTGTGGATTAGCACAGAAACACCCACTCTCCACCCCCCCCCCCCCCACCCCAGAAAGCCTCCTCCCAGAAAACTTTTTAAAATATTTTTTAGCACATGGAATGCATGTGTACATTTGGAACTTATCATGGGATGCCTCAGTCCATCCCACAATAAGTTCTTTTAAGCTGTGGTAAGCCCTAAATATTAGAGGTTGAGATTTTAACATTATCCGAAATGACCACACAGAGAAGTAAACATCGGCACCAACGCAGGTCACTGATTCAGGTGTCAAAGTCTGTGGAACACTAAGGGGCCATTTTACCAAGCGGGTAGTCCCAACGGAGGTGTTATGACTGCAGAAATGTGAGCCCTTGTGCCCCGACTGAGCACGGCTAGGATGGAGTGACACCGCACTCGGTCAGGCAGCCAGACAACCCCTAGCTTCACCTAGGGAGCAACCGCCGTTCCCTGGGAGTTGAGCCTCCAGGTTCGGGTAGCCACCAGGACTTCTGGAACCGGCAGGGTTGAACCACTGACCAGACAGGCAGGCAGGCAAACACAGTTAGGGTTACCATATGGCTCCAGAAAAATGAGGACGGATTGAGCCAGCCGGGTTTTATTTCCATTGCTTTCAATGGAAGTAATTGAGCCAGCCGGATTTTACTTCCATTGCTTTCTGTAGCCATATGGTAACCCTAGACACAGTCCAAAAGCCAGGTAAATCCGTAGGGCAAAGAATAGTCAAAAACAGTCCAAGGTCAAGGCAGGCAGCAAACACGCGAGGTCTGGGAAACAAGCCGAAGTCTGGAACACTGGCACTGAAGGCAAGGAGCACCGGCGTGGACCTCAAACACAATTGAGACCAAAGCAACGAAGGACTGGAGGCAGGGCTTTAAATAGTGTAGGAATCAGTCTCAAACATGTGCAGCTGATCCAAGATGGCTGCCCCCATCAGCAGAGTAGCACAACGCCCAAATATGGGCTTCCTTCCTGTTCTCCTATACAAGATGGCTGCCCCCTCCTGAGCTAGCCAAGATGGCTGCTATCCTTGATCCAACCAAGATGATGGCTGCCATAAATAGGAAACAGAAACAGACCTATCCTGGAGAAACATAGTAACATAGTAAATGACGGCAGATAAAGACCTGTACGGTCCATCCAGTCTGCCCAACAAGATAAACTGATTTTACATCCACATCCAAAATAGCCGGCTATCTCTGCCGGATCGCGCCTTGCCGGCGAATCGGCCACGCAGGCCTGGAACCAGGTGAGGAACGTAACAGCAGATCTTTCTCGCTTGCTGAAGCTACTTTTAGTGCTGCTGGTAAAAGAGAGATTTTTCTATTTCCCGATAATGGCCACGCCCTAATTTCCCCATTATCGTGAGACCATTATAGTGTGAGCCCTTACCGGCCACTTATTTTGTAGGTGGTAAGAGCTTCACACACTAATCTTGCGCTAATCAGTTAGCAAGCGCCAATACCCACATGCTAACCGATTAGCATAACCGTGCCCACTCTTCACCCCCCAACACCCCCCCAGCGCTTCAATTCCAAAACTACCGTGGGCTGCCTCATGAGTGCTTACCACAAGTTAGTTAAAGGGCCCCTAATTATTACTAGTTTAATGATATAATTAATCTCTATTATCCATATTAGATTTGGTTATAGGGAATGTTTGAGGGGTTTTTTTTTGTTGTTGTTGTGTTTTGTTAAAGGTTGTTTGCTTCTGTTTTTCTATTTGTTATTTCAGATATGTAATTGAAATCCACTGAAAACAACTGCGATTAAACAGAATCTAAGTGACTTCAGATAGATAAATAAATAAAAATGATGAACTCTGGAAGAGAGAGACATCTTTTTTAAATGTTGATATAAAATTTAAGACACTTGTTTTGCTCTGTGCACACAGCATTTTCTTCCCTAGTCTCCTCTTCTCAAAGGTATTCTATACTCTCAACGAACTTTAGAAGAAAACACTTGAAAGCCAATATTCACTGCTATTTAACAGGCCAGAAACAGCTTCTGGCAGGTACTAACTACCCTCCTCCACTGAGAATACTGGCCACGCAATCCTACTCTCTGCTTCCTATCTTTCAACCAGTTCTTAATCCATAATAATACCCTACCTCCGATTCCATGACTCTGCAATTTCTTCAGGAGTCTTTCGTGCGGCACTTTGTCAAACGCCTTCTGAAAATCCAGATATACAATATCAACCGGCTCCCCATTGTCCACATGTTTGCTTACCCCCTCAAAAAAATGCATTAGATTGGTGAGGCAAGACTTCCCTTCACTAAATCCGTGCTGACTTTGTCTAATCAGTCCATGTTTTTGTATATGCTCTGCAATTTTATTCTTAATAATAGCCTCCACCATCTTGCCCGGCACCGACGTCAGACTCACCGGTCTATAATTTCCCGGATCTCCTCTGGAACCTTTCTTAAAAATCGGAGTAACATTGGCTACCCTCCAGTCTTCCGGTATTACACTCGATTTTAGGGACAGATTGCATATTTCTAACAGTAGCTCCGCAAGTTCATTTTTTAGTTCTATTAATACTCTGGGATGAATACCATCAGGTCCCGGTGATTTACTACTCTTCAGCTTGCTGAACTGACCCATTACATCCTCCAAGGTTACAGAGAATTTGTTTAGTTTCTCCGACTCCCCCGCTTCAAATATTCTTTCCGGCACCGGTGTCCCCCCCAAATCCTCCTCGGTGAAGACCGAAGCAAAGAATTCATTTAATTTCTCCGCTACGGCTTTGTCCTCCTTGATCGCCCCTTTAACACCATTTTCGTCCAGCGGCCCAACCGACTCTTTGGCCGGTTTCCTGCTTTTAATGTATCTAAAAAAATTTTTACTATGTATTTTTGCTTCCAACGCTAATTTCTTCTCAAAGTCCTTTTTTGCCCTCCTTATCTCCGCTTTGCATTTGGCTTGGCATTCCTTATGATCTATCCTGTTACTTTCAGTTGGTTCTCTTCTCCACTTTCTGAAGGATTGTTTTTTGGCTCTAATGATTTCCTTTATCTTACTGTTTAGCCACGCCGGCTGACGTTTAGTCTTTTTTCCCTTTTTTCTAATACGTGGAATATATTTGTCCTGAACCTCCAGGATGGTGTTTTTAAACAGCATCCACGCCTGATGCAAGTTTTTTACTCTGCGAGCTGCTCCTTTCAGTCTTTTTTTCACCATTTTTCTCATTTTGTCGTAATCACCTTTTCTATAGTTAAACGCTAGCGTACTTGATTTCCTAGTTTCACTTCCTTCAATGCCAATATCAAAACCGATCATATTATGATCACTGTTATCAAGCGGCCCTCGTATCGTTACCCCCTGCACTAGATCATGAGCACCACTAAGGACTAAGTCTAGTATTTTTCCTTCTCTTGTCGGCTCCTGAACTAGCTGTTCCATGAAGCTGTCCTTGATTTCATCAAGAAATCTTATGTCCCTTGCGTGTACAGATGTTACATTACCCCAGTCTATATGCGGGTAATTGAAATCCCCCATTATTATTGTGTTGCCCAGTTTGTTTGCGTCCCTGATTTCCTTTAACATTTCCGCATCCGTCTGTTCGTCCTGGCCAGGCGGACGGTAGTACACTCCTATCACTATCCTTTTCCCCTTTGCACATGGAATTTCAATCCACAGTGATTCCAAGGAGTGTTTTGCTTCCTGCAGAATTTTCAATCTATTTGATTCAAGGCTCTCGTTAATATACAATGCTACCCCTCCACCAATCCGATTCACCCTATCACTACGATATAATTTGTACCCCGGTATGACAGTGTCCCACTGGTTATCCTCCTTCCACCAGGTCTCAGAGATGCCTATTATATCTAATTTTTCATTTAGTGCAATATATTCTAACTCCCCCATCTTATTTCTTAGGCTCCTGGCATTCGCATATAGACATTTCAAACTATGTTTGTTGTTCCTAAGTACATCATGCTTAGTACTTGACAGTATTAATTGGCAATCTTTTGTCTGATTTTTATTGTTATTTAAAGATACCCGATCTACTACAATCTCTTTTGCAACCTCACTATCAGGATACTCTATCTTCCCTGTTATGGTGATATCTTTGAAAGATACCTTATCCCGAACCATGCTCTTTTGAGCGACTGTCGGCCTTCCCCCCATTTCTAGTTTAAAAGCTGCTCTATCTCCTTCTTAAACGCCGATGCCAGCAGCCTGGTCCCACTCTGGTTAAGATGGAGCCCATCCTTTCGGAATAGGCTCCCCCTTCCCCAGAATGTTGCCCAGTTCCTAACAAATCTAAAGCCCTCCTCCCTGCACCATCGTCTCATCCACGCATTGAGACTCTGGAGCTCTGCCTGTCTCTTGGGCCCTGCGCGTGGCACAGGTAGCATTTCAGAAAATGCTACCCTGGAGGATCTGGATTTCAGCTTTCTACCTAAGAGCCTAAATTTTGCTTCCAGAACCTCTCTCCCACATTTTCCTATGTCATTGGTACCCACATGTACCAAGACAGCGGACTCCTCCCCAGCACTATCTAGAATCCTATCTAGGTGACACGTGAGGTCCGCCACCTTCGCACCAGGCAGGCAAGTCACCAGGCGATCCTCACGTCCACCAGCCACCCAGCTATCTATATGCCTAATGATCGAATCACCAAGTACAACAGCTGTCCTAACCTTTCCCTCCCGGGCAACATTTGGAGATATATCCTCGGTGCGAAAGGATAATAGGTGGTAAGAGCTTCACACACTAATCTTGCGCTAATCAGTTAGCAAGCGCCAATACCCACATGCTAACCGATTAGCATAACCGTGCCCACTCTTCACCCCCCAACACCCCCCGCAGGGGTCTGTGCTGGGTCCGTTGCTTTTTAATGTATTTATAAATGACCTAGAGATGGGAATAACTAGTGAGGTAATTAAATTCGCCGATGACACAAAATTATTCAGGGTCGTCAAGTCGCAGGAGGAATGTGAACGATTACAGGAGGACCTTGCGAGACTGGGAGAATGGGCGTGCAAGTGGCAGATGAAGTTCAGTGTTGACAAGTGCAAAGTGATGCATGTGGGTAAGAGGAACCCGAATTATAGCTACGTCTTGCAAGGTTCCGCGTTAGGAGTTACGGATCAAGAAAGGGATCTGGGTGTCGTCGTCGATGATACGCTGAAACCTTCTGCTCAGTGTGCTGCTGCGGCTAGGAAAGCGAATAGAATGTTGGGTGTTATTAAGAAGGGTATGGAGTCCAGGTGTGCGGATGTTATAATGCCGTTGTATCGCTCCATGGTGCGACCGCACCTGGAGTATTGTGTTCAGTACTGGTCTCCGTATCTCAAAAAAGATATAGTAGAATTGGAAAAGGTACAGCGAAGGGCGACGAAAATGATAGTGGGGATGGGACGACTTTCCTATGAAGAGAGGCTGAGAAGGCTAGGGCTTTTCAGCTTGGAGAAGAGACGGCTGAGGGGAGATATGATAGAAGTGTATAAATAATGAGTGGAATGGATCGGGTGGATGTGAAGCGACTGTTCACGCTATCCAAAAATACTAGGACTAGAGGGCATGAGTTGAAGCTACAGTGTGGTAAATTTAAAACGAATCGGAGAAAATTTTTCTTCACCCAACGTGTAATTAGACTCTGGAATTCATTGCCGGAGAACGTGGTACGGGCGGTTAGCTTGACGGAGTTTAAAAAGGGGTTAGATAGATTCCTAAAGGACAAGTCCATAGACCGCTATTAAATGGACTGGAAAAATTCCTCATTTTTAGGTATAACTTGTCTGGAATGTTTTTACGTTTGGGGAGCGTGCCAGGTGCCCTTGACCTGGATTGGCCACTGTCGGTGACAGGATGCTGGGCTAGATGGACCTTTGGTCTTTCCCAGTATGGCACTACTTATGTACTTATGTACTTATAAATAGCACTTAACCAGCTATCCGTGAATATTCAGCAGAGGATAGCTGGCTGTCTCCCATTGAATATTCATGGTCAGTGAATAGCAGCTAACTGGTTATATCACACAATATTCAGCACATTGCCTGCTAAGTTTGGCGGCTAAATTGAGCCGCCCAAATAGCAAATAGCCGCCCAAATAGCCAGTTAAGTTTCAGCCAGCCAAAAAAAAAAAACCCTGGATATTCAATGCCGGTCACCAGAAATGGTCCAGCATTGAATAACTGGGTTAATGCCGGCTGACTACTGGCCGGTTAATAAGGATCATCTGTAAACTATTTAGTGCCAATGTGAAGGAAAATAGACACTTCAGGTAACTGCGTACAAGCTTAATGTGCTGAGAGAGAGACTTGAGGAAGGAGGTCTGTGTAAGAGAAGAATCCCCAGGTAGCCATAGGAGATCTGGGAGTGAAGGTAGGAATGCTGGAAACAAGCCCGAACACACCCTATCACATTGCATGTCATCATTCAAGCAGCACATCCCAGAACAAGCAGCAGACAGCTTCTATAGTGGTTGGGGGAAGGGTCTCAGCCTGTACTGTCTATAGTAAAGGTATGATATATGCATCTTGTGTGCATTCACACGTGTGTTTCAAAAGATGCTGTGTACGTGAGACCTACATGTATGTTTGTGTGGAGGATCAGAGGAGTTTCCTAGTGATTAGTGAAGTAGACTACAAACCAGGGAACCCACGGTACAAATGCCACAATGCTGCTCTTTGTGACTTCGGGTAAGTCACTTCACCCTCCACTTGCCTCTGTGAGACCACTGGAGCAGGGAAATAACTTGCCTTGAGCTTGGCTTTGGGGGAAGCAAAATCCAGATCCATGTCTGTTGGAGAATGCTGCCTGTATATACTTTTGCATCAGTTAAAAATAACAATAATGCTGGCACAATATCACATAGGTTTGGAATTATTCTATGGCTGAAGCCTCCTCAGAAGTTTCAACCCCTTTTTCTGTTCATTATTTTAAGTGCATTTTTTTCTAGCGAAAAACATGCCGGTACTCAAATGCCAGGCCACTGAGGGACCCACCCCACAATAGCCAGGCCCCCTGCAACCAGTCACATAATCTATGACAAGGCAGAATTGGTGTGTAGAGCCTGAGCTCTTTCATTAAAACTTGGGGAACATGGGTCAATTTTAGCACACAATGAGGGGCATAATCGAACGGGGCGCCCACGTTTTCCTGAGGACGTCCTCACAGGATGTCCTGGCGAAGGGGCGGGGAAACTCGTATTATCAAAACAAGATGGGAGTCCATCTTTCGTTTCGATAATATGGTCGAGGACGCCCAAATCTCAAAATTTAGGACGACCTTAGAGATGGTCTCCTTAGAGATGGTCGTCCTTAGAGATGGTCGTCCCCGGTTTTCGGTGATAATGGAAACCAAGGACACCCATCTCAGAACGACCAAATCCAAGCCATTTGGTTGTGGGAGGAGCCACCATTTGTAGTGCACTGGTCCCCTTGACAAGCTAGGACACCAACCGGGCACCCTAGGGGGCACTGCAGTGGACTTCACAAATTGCTCCCAGGTGCATAGCTCCCTTACCTTGGGTGCTGAGCCCCCCAAAACCCACTCCCCACAACTGTACACCACTACCATAGTCCTAAGGGGTGAATAGGGGCACCTACATGTGGGTACAATGGGTTTTGAAGGGCTCACATTTACCACCACAAGTGTAACAGGTGGTGGGGGCATGGGCCTGGGTCCGCCTGCCTGAAGTGCACTGCACACACTAAAACTGCTCCCGGACCTGCATACTGCTGTCAGGGAGCTGGGTATGACATTTGAGGCTGGCATAGAGGCTGGAAAAAAATATTTTTAAAGTTTTTTTTTTTAGGGTGGGAGGGGGTTAGTGACCACTGGGGGAGTAAGGGGAGGTCATCCCCGATTCCCTCCGGTGGTCATCTGGTCAGTTCGGGCACCTTTTTGAGGCTTGGTCGCAAGAAAAAATGGACCAAGTAAAGTCGGCCAAGTGCTCGTCAGGGATGCCCTTCTTTTTTCCATTATCGCTCGAGGATGTCCATGTGTTAGGCATGCCCAAGTCCCGCCTTCGCTATGCTTCTGACATGCCCCGGCCCCGGGAACTTTTGTCGTCCCCGCGACAGAAAGCAGTTGAGGGTGCCAAAAATCGGCTTTCGATTATGCCGATTTGGGCAACCCTGGGAGAAGGACGCCCATCTCCTGATTTATGTCAAAAGATGGGCGCCCTTCTCTTTCGAAAATGAGCCCAAATGGAAAAGGTGTCGGTACTCAGTACCTCCAAGTACCCCCTCAAAAAAAGCCCTGATTATTTTTCTTCTTTAGCTGTTCTGATTAAATTGTTCCCCTTTGCTGTATTTTACTGTTCTATACCTGCTTTTGGCAATTACAGTAGACCTGTGATTAGTCCCTGAATCTGCAAAGCTTGTGTTTCTCTCCCATACTGCTCTGATACGTAACATAGTAACATAGTAGATGACGGAGGAAAAAGACCTGCATGGTCCATCCAGTCTGCCCAACAAGATAAATTCATATGTGTATACCTTACCTTGATTTGTACCTGTCCTTTTCAGGGCACAGACCGTATAAGTCTGCCCTCCACTATCCTCGCCTCCCAACCACCAACCCTTTTCCCCCCACCTGCTCTGCCACCCAGTTTCGGCTAAGCTTCTGAGGATCCATTCCTACTGCACAGGATTCCTTTATGCACATCCCACGCATGTTTGAATTCCGTTACCGTTTTCATCTCCACCACCTCCCGCGGGAGGGCATTCCAAGCATCCACCACTCTCTCCGTGAAAAAATACTTCCTGACATCTTTCCTGAGTCTGCCCCCCTTCAATCTCATTTCATGTCCTCTCGTTCTACCGCCTACCCATCTCTGGAAAAGATTTGTTTGCGGATTAATACCTTTCAAATATTTGAACATCTGTATCATATTACCCCTGTTCCTCCTTTCCTCCAGGGTATACATGTTCAGGTCAGCAAGTCTCTCTTCATACGTCTTGGAACGCAAATGCCATACCATTCTCGTAGCTTTTCTTTGCACCGCTTCTATTTTTTTAACATCCTTCGCAAAGTTCGGCCTCCAAAACTGAACACAATACTCCAGGTGGGGCCTCACCAACGACTTGTACAGGGAAATCAACACTTCCTTTCTTCTGCTGATCACACCTCTCTCTATACAGCCTAGCAACCTTCTCGCTACGGCCACCGCTTTATCACACTGTTTCGTCGCCTTCAGATCCTCGGATACTATCACTCCAAGATCCCTCTCCCCCTCAGTACCTATCAGACTCTCACCGCCTAACACATATGATGGATCTACTCCTAGTATTAATTCTCCTATACCTGCTACAGTAAGTGTTCATCACTTGCAGATGGTCAAGATGACTAATTACACCTGTTGAACAAGCTGTAGGTTATTACTTAAGCCTTGAACCTGTCTGTTCATGCAAAATATTTTGTCAGTCAGGATCCTGTCCTTGGAGATGTAGGGGTGGGAGTACAATTCCACATCTATTCAGACAGCATGCCATAGAAGTTGATATTTTATGCCTAGCTATACTAAGGAAAACAGGCTGATCAGTAACAACATTTATAACCCAAATTCTCCTTTCAGTAATTAGTATCATCGTCATGTTTGATGATCCTCAATTGAATCCCCACCTACTTCATTGCTCTCACTCACACCTTTGCTGTCCTAGCTCATATCCTGCTGTTTGTTTCTTGCTGTGTACCTTGTCTGTCTTCACTAGACTGTAAGATCCAGGGAGCAGGGGCTGACTTTTGTTTAGCAGATATGCACTATAAAGGCAATTCTATAAGCCGATGCCTAAATTTCGGTAAAGTGTAGTGGATCCAGATGCGGGACAAAGAAGGTGGAGCCTCAAAACCAGAGGAAGCAAGATTTATCGAAGGACCCGACATGGCCCAAGGTTTGGTTAAATGCCTGCATCAGGGGTCGAATACTGATAAGCCTCTTTAAGGAGCCATTTTACAAAGCGGCAGTAAACTCACTTCAGGCTTACCGCATGCCAATCTGGAGCTACTGCTGACCCAACACGGGTGCTGGTGGTAGTTCCACCCCCACCATGCGGCATTTCTGGTGCTAGTGGAAATATTCAAAAAATATTTCTGCAGGCGCTAACCTGGCAGTAATCAGGCAGCATCGAATGCTACCCGTTTACCACTGGGTTGCACAGGAGCTCTTACCACCACCTCAATGGCCCTTTTACTAAGTACCCCCCCCCCCCCCCCCCCCCCATATGGCCACTTGGTAAGTGAAATCTTACCATATAGTCGTTTCTTTTTTTGGCCTTTTAACCTGCTGCATAAAAAGGGCCTCAATGCGCAGGGCCCCTTTTACCGCAGCTTGGTAAAAGGACCCCTAAGTGACTTGGTCAGAATACGTCCAGATATTTTTCTGTAGTTTTATATCCGGAGATCTTCTGACTAAGTCACATATGGAAGCTATCACTATATGAACCCTAACGCAGGCATTTAGCCGAAACACGGGCCGTGTCAGGACCTCCAGTAAATCTTGCTTCCTTCTGTTTTAAGGCTCCACCTTCACTGCCCCCCATCTGGACCCACTACACTTTATCTTCTCTGTTGCTGGTGTTCATTCAGCCCACATTTAGGCGCCAATCGTATTAAGAAACAGGAAAACCAAAAACTTCCACAAGAAAACCAACAGGGAAACGTAGTAATGGAAGAAGACTAGGTACTAGGATGGATAAAGCAAACACAATTTATTCTCCCAAGGTAAACAAGGTGTCCTCAACACAGGCCATGTTTCGGCATAAAAGCCTTCATCAGGAGAACACTGCGGAGTCTTCTATTTTGTTCTACTCAATAAGAATTGTAATTATATCACATGAAATTGATGCTGATAACTCCAAAGTTCAAGCCGCGACTTGTCCGCCAAATAAAAACAGTATCCAATGGTTTATTAGAAGCAATTAAGCTGAGAGCTGCAAAGCAAAAGCCACTAGCGAACCCGTGGCTTGCAGCTCTCAACTTAATTGCTTCTAATAAACCATTGGATACTGCTTTTATTTGGTGGGCAAGACAGAGGCTTGAACTTTGGAGGTGTTATCAGCATCAGTTTCATGACTTTTTACCACAGCTTAATAAAAGGACCACCTAGTGCACACATGTTAGGGAGCGTACACATGGGTATTTCATGGGCATGTCGTCAAATGACACATATACTTTATAGAATACCATTGATTGTGTATGTTCTAGGGTGCTTTTAGGCACACCCACTAATGCCAGCCATTGACCTATCATGTGGGCACCTTTTGGTGAGCCAATGCAGCTTTGCACTAATATTCGATAACAGCTTAAGTGTGGCCTTAAGCTGTTATAGAATTGGCACTATGCATGCCCATCTGTGGCACCTAAAACGAGGTGTCAATTTATAGACCTGCCACCAAGTAACAACTAACACGGCGATATCAGACCCATGGATACCTGAATGCGGAGTCCCCCAAGGATCCCCCCTCTCACCAACCCTCTTCAACCTAATGATGATACCACTAGCCAAGCTATTAGACAATCAAAACCTTAACCCAGACATATATGCAGATGATGTCACGATTTACATCCCATTCAAACAAGTCCTAAAGGAAATTACCAACGAAATCAACCAAAGCTTCCAAATCATGCTCTCCTGGGCGGATGCATTCCAGTTAAAACTCAATGCAGAAAAAAACACAATGTCTTATACTCACATCACAACACAATACAAATAAATTCACCACCACAACCACTCCTAACTTTTCCCTCCCCATCTCAAACAATTTGAAAATTCTGGGAGTCACCACTGATCGAAATCTCACACTCGAAAACCACGTGAAGAATACAACGAAGAAGATGTTCCACTCCATGTGGAAACTCAAAAGAGTAAAACCTTTCTTCCCAAGGGCCATCTTTCGAAACCTGGTACAAATCCTGGTACTAAGCCACCTGGACTACTGCAACTCACTGTACGCTGGCTGTAAAGAACAGACCATCAAGGCACTCCAAACGGCCCAGAACACTGCAGCCAGACTCATATTTGCAAAACCCCTAAGAAAGAACCTACACTGGCTTCCACTGAAAGAACGTACCACGTTCAAGATATGCACGATCATTCATAAAATCATTCACGGAGACGCCCCGACCTACATGCTAGATCTCGTAGACCTTCCACCCAGAAATGCTAAATGATCCTCCCGCACCTTTCTCAACCTACACTTCCCCAACTATAAAGGGGTCAAATACAAACTAACACATGCGTCCAGTTTCTCCTACATGAGCACGAAAATGTGGAATGCACTACCAACTCACTTGAAAGCGATCAACGAACTAAATAGCTTCTGCAAAGCTTTGAAAACCTCTCTCTTTGACAAAGCCTACCACGAGACACCCATAATGACTAGAACACAACCATCATACTCCTTTACTTAAAATGTCTCTTTGTAGAGCTGCATAACCTGATCTTCTTATCTTCTTTATCCCTTTGCAACACCAATTGTATTTCTTCTCTGTTACCATAACAGATCTTTG
Source organism: Microcaecilia unicolor (assembly GCF_901765095.1). NCBI lineage: Eukaryota > Metazoa > Chordata > Amphibia > Gymnophiona > Siphonopidae > Microcaecilia > Microcaecilia unicolor. Next base: position 291,426,494 of record NC_044033.1, read on the forward strand.
TAAGCCACATTGAGCCTGCAAAAAGGTGGGAAAATGTGGGATACAAGTGCAATAAATAAATAAAATAATAATAATAATAATTACTATTGGACCGCTGGTGCATAATAAAAACAGATAAGTAAATACTGCCCTTTAACTGTTGTCAAATTGCTCAAATCACTCTCCAGTGCCCCATATAAAGCTGGGCCAGTATAAATTCAAGCTGTACCTACTGTACACCGCTTTGAGTGAATCTCTTCATACAGGCTGTTAACATATCCCAAGAAATAAATAAAATATATTGCTGTACTCCTTTAACCTCTCTGCTCCCTGCTTTGTGCGGTGGTTGAGTTTCTGAGACATTTGACACCCCTATTAGTGAATAAACTGGCTTCTCTACACAATAGAAACAGGCAAGCACTTACAGCAGCACCAGATGGTCCAGGCCGTCCTCTCTCCCCAGGCAAACCACGAGGACCCTGTAGAGTAAGGAGACAGTCTTATTCAAAGACAGTAAAATGGGGTGACCATTGGGGCCATGATCCCAATAATACTTTGCCCAACACAGCATCAACAACCATAGAGCTTAGGGGTGAGGCCAGAGATTGGATTGCTGTGCCCCTCCAACTAAATAGGTGTTCTACTGTCCCTGTTTGTATTTGTTGCATACTGGGCCGGTCTTAGGCAGGGACGACAGGGGCAGCCGCACAGGGCCTCCCATTCCCAGGGGCCCCACAGCCATCTCCAAACCTACTTTAACGCAACGCACTCTGATGGGCTAGTGGCTTCTTCATGGCAGGAAACAACCCCACTTTTTCCTGCCCACTGTAGCATTCCTCAAAATGGCTGCTGAGAGTTCCAGGGGCAGCTTTGTAAGACTTCCGTGAAAGAAGTCTTGGCAGCCATTTTGAAGAAGTGGTGGCAGTGGGCAGGCAGGAAAGAGCTTTCCTGCCCTGAAGAGGCCACAAGACCACCTGGGCGCATTAAGGTAGGGGGTGGCAGTGCACATAAAAAATAAACAACTTGTCAAAAGGGGATGGGGTAGGCTAGGTGGGAGCACCACTGAACTGGTCTTCACAGGGCCACGCAATTGCTAAGACTGGCCCTGTAATGCTGAGACCACCTCAGAGAGGTCACCACCTTACAAAAAACACCTACAAAGGCCCATCTTGCACGGCATTCTATTCCTGACCACAGCAAAAAAAGGGCACAAAAAAGAAATGTAAAAGAAGCAAGACATGGGTACAGTAGGCCACGGTTCACTCTGTGTCTCATACCCTCCCAGAGACTGTGGCAGTAAATTGGCTTTTGCTCTTTTCTGTAAAGCTGCACAAAGAATGTACTGAAAGCAGCACCTGTGGTAAAGGCATCACTGGGAACACACTGTCTCTGCTGCAGATTCTCTCCACCATGAGATCAATATTCAGCAGAATGGTCAACACATCACTTTAAATGGATAACATCATTTTAATGTCAGGCGATTATTCATCAGATCTATGCATCGAAGTGCAAACACTGAAAAGGCCGTCAAAATGTAAAATGGGCAGCTTATGTACTTAAAGTTCTTCCTGCTGTTTCTGCATTCAGGCTCATATACATAACTTACATGAAGACTGGCTGAATTCTGCCACTCTCCCTATAACTTGTAGCCCGACCTAGGAATAATCCAACGTTTACAGCCAAAATATATAGATATGAGTGCTTTCAATATTTGTAAAAAGCACCAGTGCAGTTGGCAATTGTTGCCAACCACATAAGTTCTTATGAATATCACGGTTGATATGTTCAAAGAACTAACAAATCTGTTGTCGCGAGCAACAGTGTACCAAGCTGGGATTGACCCTGTGCAAGGCGCCCACTGGAACCCCTGCCCCACCAACTGCACTGGGACAAGAAGAAGAGACAATGAATGGGGAGCAAGTTTGGCGTCCCCACCACTATTGCACCCTGTGCAGCTGTACCGCTCACAACGCCTCCGGAACGGCCCTGGCCAGGGGGTCCCTTGTGAACTGGATAGAGTTTTAAAGTTTTTTTTTGAGGGGGGGGGGAAGACTCACCATTGGACCAGGAGTTCCATTCTCACCAGGAGAACCAGCTTCACCCTGCAGGATGCAGATAAAAGGGTAATCAGTGTAGCAAAAATTAATCAAGTAGACACATTAGACTACTGTTTATCAAACTTTTGATAGCCAAGACCCCATTATCAAGGCCACAGAAAGCATGTGACCCCCAGAGGCACAGGCCGATGACATTCCTATGGACAGCCCACCCAGGTTATGATCCCAAATGCAGGTTTTGTGACCTCATTTGGGATCATGAACCACAGTTTAGGAAGCCTGTATACACAAACATTACCCATTAACACAGCTAGTCTAAATGTTATGAGGATGGTGTTTCATTCAAGGGCTCACCACCAATCCCTTGGAATGAGTGCCCTCTCTGGGACATTTTCTGACTATGGTTCTTTATTTTGCAAGCTGGAAATAATAATAATTTAAAAAGGCCACGTTTCCTAATGACCCCTCAACACAAGTGGCTTTTAACTTCTGCACAGGATTTTCTAGCCGATGGCAATCAAGTTATAGCCACACCAAGCAATCATGCAAGAAGCAAGAGTCAACAAAATCTGCACACCCAAAAATAAAACCAAGATAAATGAAATACACGATCTGTACACTTTTCTGAAGAGTATTTTTACAAAAAGAAAGATTCAGAAATAGCTTGTGTCAAATTACTAGACAAATTTCAAGAGGATTTTGAAAATATACCTTAGCTCCTACAGCACCAGTTTCACCCTTCGTACCATCTACACCTGGGTAGCCCTACCAATAGAAAGAGTGGAAAGGACAAATTAGCACCTTCAGAATATTAACCATCTAATACCAGTTCTGTGGCTAAAGGGCAAATAATACATACTGACCCTGTGACCTTTAACTCCTGGTAAACCAGGGGTGCCTGGAAAGCCACGAGCACCCTAAAAAGTAGAGAAAACAAGTAGATCACTATTCAGATGAAATATGAGAGAAAGGCACAGTAAATTCCCAGAATGAGATTTTTAAATTTTTCTTAATTCTCACTAAAGCTGATTATTGCAATATGACATGTATATTAATTGAAATATGCACAAGATTTTTTTTATTTCCCCCTCCCTCCCACACACACTAACAATGGCACACTGACTCCCAACATAGCACTTACCCACCAAAAGATAGCACTGCCCCTACTTTTCATGAGATGTTTCTCTTGTCCTCAAAATTAGCACCACCACACCATAACCTGTACCCCTATAATACTGACTCTCCCATATCAGAACCATCACGACCCATGATTCTTACTCTCCCTCCATGAAAGCGCTATTCTTTCAGCTTTCATAATGCTGACATCTTCCTTCACGATAACGCTGACCTACCCCATACTGATGCAAGAAAGCACTTCTTGCCATTGTGGCAACACCACCCTTAGTCCCAGTAATGCTAACCCCTACATTTATGACAGCACTAACACCCCCTCACCTCACTGCTGATCCCTTCCTCCATGACAACACCATCCCCCATCCCACAGTGACAATGAACTCTCTGTCTATGATAAACACTATCCCAAGTCCCAATGATGTACCACTGCTCGCCCTCCATAATGCTGTCCCCTCTATGGTGCAGCTGGGATTAAAGATGTACCTGAGGGCCCGGAGGGCCACGTTCCCCAGCTTTACCAGGTTTTCCAGCTTCACCCTGTTACAAGACAAAACAAAGGTCCCTTAATATTCTCCATGTATGCAATTATCTGCAAATATTCTAATTGTATATACTATATATATATATATATATATATATATATATATATATATATATATATATATATATATATATATATATATATATAAAATATGCTTACATATAAATACGTAATCAACATAAAATACAAACACACTATTCAGGACCCTCACTATCCTACTGTGGTTCTGTCAACAAGACCATACCATTTTAGCACAGTGAAGAGGTAGAATCTATTTGCTTCAGCATCCACCCCCACCACTTCTTCCTCCCAGAATGTTACAAAAGTTCTTCCTAATCTACATAACTCACTCACCACTAGGTGGCCAGTTTGGCTCTCTTTTAGATTAGATTGGGCCTGTGGTTTTTCCATTGCAAGAAATCTCCCTTGGATCTTGAGTTTTTCTCAGTGTGAAGTGTATGTGCATAGACAAGAGGATTCTACCTGCCCCCTCTTTCTGTTTTTCTTGTGAAAAAATAGATTCTGGACTTGGAATACAAGTAAAAGACAAGAGAGAGAGACCCAAATGTTGAAATAACACATAGGTGAGGGGTACCGTTATGGAAAATTTCCTGTAGGAATTTGTGTTTTGAAGAAGATGCCAAGGTGAAGAGAGAGCCCTTAGTGATAGTAAACCTGGAAGGCCATGTCTACGGATGAAGTTTCCCAGCATTATGAAATTCTTGCTATCTGGATGGATTCTGTAGAATAAGGGATCACAGATACAGATATGGTGTGTTTTCTTATAAGATAGAAACAGTGTTTGCTCAATGCTGTACAACTACAGAAAAATGTCCACCTCGCAATAATTGTCTATTTTACACAGGTCTGGTGTATAGATTTCTTGGAGTACCCCACAAAGGATTGTGTGTGTTATTGATGAGACACCTTGGGCTTTGAAGAGTAATCCCTTCATCCTCTCATCAACCCCCCCCCCCCCCCCCCCCCCCTTGGAGGAGAGAGTTTGTCATGCTGAAGGAAAGGGACAGAAGACTAGGGAAAATAAATAGGGGGAAGATAGAGGGCACAGCATGTGAAACCATCAGGTAGAAGGGCATATTCTCATAAGTGCCTCTGAATATCAGCCCGTATGCGTGGAGATGTGTTCTTAGTGTATTAATTGATTTTATTTCCATAATGTGAAAAAAATGTGAAGTGCAGAAAGTGAACTTTTTTCGTACAGGATGAAGAGGTGAAGATTCTGAAGAAGTTTCTGAAATTGTGGATTTTGTGAGAGTGTTGTGCAATACCTGGGTAGTGAGGTTCAGAAGACCTAGGTAACGTGGAGGGGCATAATCGAACGTCGCCGGCAAAATAGATCACCGGCAATCTATTTGGCGGCGGCGCAACAGCTAGCCGGAACCGTATTATCAAAAAAGATGGCTGGCCATCTTTTTTTCGATAATACGGTTTAGCCCGGACTAATGCCAGAGTTCGCCGGGTTTGAGATGGCCGGTTTTGTTTTTCAGCGATAATGGAAAAAAATGCCAGCCATCTCAAACCCGGCGAAATCCAAGGCATTTGGTCGTGGGAGGAGCCAGCATTTGTAATGCACTGGTCCCCCTCACATGCCAGGGCACCCTAGGGGGCACTTCTAAAAATGTTTAAAAAATACAAAAAAAGCTCCCAGGTGCATAGCTCCCTTACCTTGGGTGCTGAGCCCCCCAAATCCCCCCCAAAACCACTCCCCACACCTCTACTCCATTACCATAGCCCTTATGGGTGATGTGGGTACAGTGGGTGCTGGGGGGGGGGGGTTTGGAGGGCTCAACACTTAGCACCACAAGTGTAACAGGTAGGGGGGGAGATGGACCTGGGTCTGCCTGCCTGCAGTGCACTGCACCCATTAAAAACTGCTCCAGGGACTTGCATACTGCTGTCAGGGACCTGGGTATGACATTTGAGGCTGGCATACAGGCTGGCAAAAAAGTGCTTTATTTTTATTTTTTTTGTGTGGGAGGGGGTTGGTGACCACTGGGGGACTACGAGGAGGTCATCCCCCATTCCCTCAGGTGGTCATCTGGTCAGTTGGGGCACCTTTTTGAGGCTTGGTCATGAAAATAAAAGGACCAAGTAAAGCCGGCGAAATACTGCTTAACGCTGTTTTTTTTCCCATTATCCGCGAAAGCCGGCCAACTGGTAGCCACACCCATGCCCGCCCATGTCCCGCCTTCGCTTCACTGGCGACACGCCCCTTTGAACTTTCGCCAGCAAGGTGACAGGAAAGCGGCGATGCTGTCAAAAAAGCAGCTTTCGATTATACCAATTTCGCCGCTTTTCCGAGATCACCGGCCATCTCCCGATTTATGTCGGAAGATGGCCGGCGATCACTTTCGAAAATGAGCTGGATTGTGTCATCTAGCAGCTCACAATGGACACTTCTCCTGATGTTCCTCAAATGTGTGTAATTAACTATTTTTGGCCCAGTATTCAAGAGTACTTATCCAGGCAGGAAGGAAGTAGTAATCTACAGCCATCCAAACTTGCAGAAACAGGTCACTGAGCAGTTAGTTTTGCTTATTTATTTATTTGAAACATTACTAGGTAGGTTACAATAAAACAAACATAAAATCTTTCACACCTTAAATCGCTTTTCTTACACAGAGAGTTTTTTATGCTCTTTGACAGATTTTTGGATCCTTTGTCCCTGAAGGCATTAATACATGCGTTAATTTTGAATGGATTATTGTAATTAAATTTTGGCAGGTTTGCCTCAATATGCCTTGCGTCAACTTCAGTTATTGCAAAACACGGCAGTGAAACTGCTGTATAATGCAAAGTGCAATGATTATGTCACTCTTTTGCTTATTTATTTATCTAGCTCAATATACCACCCTTCAAGACAAGGCCATCAAAGTGATTAACAATAAATGGTTCAAGAAAATCTAAAAAAAAAAAAAAAAAGTTCTAATTGCATTCACACACCAAGTTAACAGACCTAACATTAAGGGTCATAGTCAAAAACAAATCAATCTTTAACTGTCTTCATCAGACCTAACTTTAACCCTACAAAAATGAAAAAGAAATAAATAGGTTTTTAGTTCTTTCTTAACGAATCAAGCTTGGGTTTTAATCGTTTATGCATAGGTAAAGAATTCCATAAGGCACAGCCCAATAGAAAAACACCAATTCAGTGGAATTCTATCTATTCTGAGTTTGAGATCTTAATCTACAAGACGGACAGTAAGGACTCAGGAGATTAGCCAGGTATTACAACATTCCCAGAGTGGAAAACTTTATAAGTTAAAACCAAAATCTTAAAACTTATATGATAAAAGCAAGATAACCAATGGGCCTCTTTTAGTATGGGTAAAACCCTATGATACCACCTGGCTCCTGCCACAGCCTTAATTGCTAAATTCTGAATTGTTTGAAGACTAGACTAGCAATCATGTGCTTAGGGACGCCATTAAATATGGAATTTGCATAATCTAATCTACTTAGAACCAAAGCATGACCAAATTTATGTAAGACCACCCTATCCACATATGGTCATAAGGATGTATTAAGACATAGGGAACTGAAACAGCCTCTAAAGAAAGATGTAATATGAGAGTCTAACTGTTAGACTCTTGATTGTCTTTTGACCCTCATACTGCATTTTATTTAGTGATTCTCAAACTTTTTCAATGGCAGAACCCCTAAAACATTTTTTCAGACACTGAGGAATCCACCCACCCAAGTCCCATCCAGTTTTTCCTCCCCATCTCCTCCACACCCCACCAAGTCCCATCTCTCTTCCCTCCTGCCCTCCCCCTTAGTCCAGCATCTCAAATATCCCTCTCCCTCCACCCCCACCCCTAGGTCCAATGTCTCTCCCTCTCTCTTCCCTCCCTCCCACCACCCAACTCTCAATTTGAAATCTCCCCTTCTCTCTCAGACCCCTTCCCCTCCGCAACCTCGATGCAACATCTTCTCTCTCAACTGCCTCAGTCTGCTTTGTAGGGGACCATCCTTGCTTTAGTTCAGTGAAAGAGCTGCATGCCCATGCTGCCTGAGCAGCAATGAAGTCGGCGGCGTCTAGACCCCCCCCCCCAATCTCTGGTAGGCCCCCTAGGTCTACCTTTGATAGCCCTGGTGGTCTAGTGGGTCCTAAGAGAAGAAGCAATACCCATTCACTGCTTTCCATCACTGCTTTGGCCTCAAAATGGTCATGGTGACCTCTAGTGGCACTCTTCTGGCACTGCTTCCCCTTATGCGGGTCCTGGCTGAGAAATGTGTATATTTCTTAATAAAAAATCATTAATAGGTTGCGTAGCACACATTCATGAGAGAACCCTGATTAACTCACAGTTTCATCACACCAAACTCTCCCTTTATTCATAAGCACTGAAAACACTCAAGCTCACACCTCTCTCCATCTAAGAAGCTTAAAAAGTGTCTTACTACTTACATCATCACCAGATTTGCCAGGAGGACCTGCAGGACCACGAGGACCCATGGGACCCTGAGAAGAGAGAAAATAATCTTACAGATACCTTCTAGATTCCTTCATACAAAGCATCATTTTGCACTTCAGTTGCCACTGTACTCAGAAAACTGCTGTCCTACAAAAAGCCAAGGAGCACAACTTCCCCTAGCTGTAGGTCTACTGATGAGATTCTATTCATGTCCCTTAATCAGAAAAAAATGAGACTTCACTTACCAGATTCACAGACTGCAGTTAACACAAAATACAACCATAAAACATATTTTCAGTCATAAGAAATATAACTATGCTTCTCTACTTCTTTCTGAAAGATACTGGCTTCCAACGGCATATAGAAATCAAACAAAATAAAACATGGAAAAGAAAATAAGATGATACCTTTTTTATTGGACATAACTTAATACATTTCTTGATTAGCTTTCGAAGGTTGCCCTTCTTCGTCAGATCGGAAATAAGTGTGCTAGCTGACAGTGTATATAAGTGAAAACATTCAAGCATTACTATGACAGTCTGACATGGTGGGAGGATGGGGGTGGGTAGGAGGTATGCATGGGGACATCAAAGCATATCATTGATATTCTAACAGGATGGGTGTGGATAGGTGAGGGGTGGAGAGAAATACAGCTTTATGCTTTATAATGGGCTAGGAACCCCAGATCCTTGTTAAGTCCTTTCTGTTGGGTGTTAAAATATTCAATCATTCAGACTTCAAAGGTCTTACATTCTTGTATGGTTTTAAAGTTACCTTTCAGGATTCTCACTGTGAAGTCACTGGTACAGTGTCCTGGTCCTGTAAAATGCTGACCAACAGGGGTGGGAACCCTACTGGCACCAGTATTGTTTATGTGATGTCTATGTAAATTGAATCTTGTCTTAAGCATCTGGCCTGTTTCTCCAATATAGCATCCTTCGTTACATTTTTTGCACTGAATGATATATACCACATTGGAAGATGAGCAAGTGAAAGATTCCCTTATGTTGAATATCTTTCCTTTGTGGATGACAATCGGGCTCATTTTCAAAGCACTTAGCCTCCCAAAGTTCCATAGAAACCTATGGAACTTAGCCTCCCAAAGTGCTTTGAAAATATGCCTCACTGTGGGGTCCTGTGAAATATTTTGGCATAGTTTGCAACTGGATAAATTACAGGGAAGTGTGCCCTTCTGTTCCTTTTCAGTCTGTGATGGAAGTTTACTTCTGATTAGCTTGTGTTTTAAGTTGGGTGGCTGTCGGAAGGCCAGTACTGGTGGGGATGGGAATATCTCTTTCAGTAATTCATCCTCCTGGAGTATAGGTTGTAGATCTCTTATGATTTTCCTCAGTTTTTCCAGCTCTGGATTGTATGTCACTACAAGGGGGATTCTGTCTGTGGATTTTTTTCTCCTTGTACTGTAGCAGATTCTCCCTGGGTGTTTTGAGGGAGGAGGCAATATTCTTGGAGATTATTTTGGGGTTGTAGCCTTTCTGTTTGAAGGATGCAGTCAGGATTTTAAGGTGTCTGTCTCTGTCCCCTGGGTCAGAGCAGATACGGTGGTATCTTGTGGCTTGGCTGTAAATGATGGATCTTTTTGTATGTGAAGGATGGAAGCTGGAGTTGTGGAGGTAGCTGCATCTGTCTGTGGGTTTCTTGTATATAGATGTTTGTATACAGCCATCACTGATTGAGACCGTGGTGTCCAAAAAATTGACTTTTTCTGGGGAGTAGTCAATTTTGAATCTGATTGTAGGATGGTATGTATTGAATGCAGAATAAAATTGTTTCAGAGTTTCTTCACCCTCCGTCCAAATCATAAAAATGTCATCGATGTACCGGTAGTATTTTAGAGGTTTGGTCTGGTGTGTATTCAGAAATGTCTCTTCCAGCTCAGCCATAAAAAGGTTGGCATATTGGGGTGCTGTCCTGGTGCCCATCGCAGTGCCCATTATTTGTAGATAGATATCATTGTTAAAGCGGAAGTAGTTGTGAGTTAAAATGAATTTGATTAATTTTGTAATAGTTTCTGGTGAGTATTGATGGTCCAGTGTGGATTTTTTTTAGGAGTCTTCCACATGCAGCTATGCTATCCGCATGTGGAATGTTGCTGTATAGTGATTCTACATCCATCGTGAAAAGAAGGGTGTTAGGTGCTTGATATTTTTCAATTTATTCAGAAAGTCTGTGGTGTCTTGTATGAAGCTGTTAGTTTTGTGTATGAGGTTTCAGAATTCCCTCTATGAATCCAGATATTTCTTCCGTGAGTGTGCCAATACTTGATATGATTGGTCTGCCAGGGTTTTCCGGTTTGTGGATCTTGGGTAGCATGTAGAATGTGCCTATAGAAGGCTGGTTTGGTATGAGTTTCTTCAGGTGAGGTTGCGCTTGTGTAGGAAATGTTTTGATAAGGTCTTTCAGCTGTTTTGTGTAATCCTGTGTGGGGTCCTCAGTTAGTTTCCTGTAGTATTTATTGTCTGAGAGCTGTCTGTGCCCCTCTTCAATGTATTTTTGTATGTCCATAATTACCACTGCGCCTCCTTTGTCTGCGGGTTTGAGGATAATGTGTTTGATGATAACGCATTATCCTCAAACCCGCAGATTCAAATTATCCCTGAAGAAATTCAAGTCTCAGCTAATTTTTCTCCAACTCTTCCAGATGTCTCTCTTGATTGATTCTATAGCTTGCTCCAATTCAGCAAATCTGGGGGCCCTTTTACTAAGGCATGCTAACGATTATATTCCTATGGGTGTCTTATCATTTTGCACATGCTAAATCTGTTAGCACACCTTAGTAAAAGGGCCCCTTTATGATCTCAGAAAAGCAACCCTTGTTTTTCTTTGAACAATGCATATTTTTATTCTTGTCCCAACCCTTCCTACTGTTTTATCCTTCCCAAACCTTCCCTCTGTTAGATAATGTAACCTTTCCTTCCCATATTTCCTTATCATGGCTGAGTCTTGTCTGAATCTTGTCTATCTGACATATTTTGTCTTTAGTGTTTGGCTGTATATCCTGTTTTTAGCGATGTTCTTTTACTTAACCATTCCCTCTTCGCTATTTTTTAATATTACTCTTTTGTAAACTACTTAGATCTGGGGCCCGATAATCAGCCGTGACTATTAGCATTTTGCTGACTGCCTCCAGTGTTAAACCTGGAAATTCAATGCCAAGCCATATCTGGGCACCAGCATTGAATTTCCAGTTTCTGGAGCTGGCTAACGCATATCCAGTTAAGTGCGATATTCATCATTTAATCAACTATGGGCTACCGCATAAAGATAGGACTGACTTTCATGCGGTCCTATTTATGTGATTAACTGTGCCAGTTAAGTGTTGAATACTGGCACTTAACCGGCCAAGTGCCGACTCTGCTCCCAGAATGCCCCCAAAATAGCCAATTTTAAGTTTGGTACTAACTGGCTATTTTCAGTGCCACTAGCTGGTTAAGTGCCACTGAAAATTAGTGGTTAGCCCCGAACAGGTGATTTATTTATTTATTTATTTATTTATTTTTAGCGCATTTATATCCCACATTTTCCCACAAGCGCAGGCACAATGTGGCTTACAACAGTGCATGAAACAGTACAATAGGAAAGGTAAAACATAGGATGACAGAATAGACAGAGAAAACATGGAACTGTTCAGCAGGTGCCAGCGGATCAGAGTCCCCCGCCAACCAACAGCCAGGAGCTGTTTCTGGCTAGTTAAATTACTTTCAATATTGACCCCTTTGTCTTTACAATAGATTTGCGGTCTATCAAATAAATTGAATTTGAACTTGAATGTGAGAATCAAAATTGAGGGTCATTTAAACGCAGACTAACCTGTAAAATTTCAGGCATTGACTTAGCCAAATGAAAAATAATTCCTAAATGAAGGTTTGTGAATAAAGTGAAACAATGGGGGCAAAATGGTAGTTATGTGAGACTTTATATTTCTGTCTCTAGGTATATCTAGCTTTCATTTTACGTATGATTCACAAAGTGAAAATGAAGCGTCCTAGAACACTGAACGTGAGTCCAAGTGTTTTTTCTATATTCTTGGCTTCTCTGCAGCCTATTTTTAAGTTATTTATTGAATACATTTGATATACTGCTTGAGTCTACACATAGGCATAGAGCGGTTCACACCTGTACAGGTACTTTCTGTCCCAAATGGGTTCACATTGTACCTGGAGCAATGGAGGGTTAAATGACTTGACCAGGATTACAAGGAGCTGTAGTGGGAATCAAACCCAGTTCCGCAGGCCTGCAACCTGCTGCACTTAACTACTAAGCCAATGGTTCCCAAACCTAGCCCTGGAGGCACCCCAGCCAGTCAAGTTTGCAGTATATCCACGATGAATATTCTTGAGATAGATTTGCATACAGTGGAGGCAGTGCATGCAAATCTCTCTCATGCATACCTCCTACCCACCCCCATCCTCCCACCCTGTCAGACTGTCACTGAAATGCTTTGATGTTTCACTTATACAGTATATACTGTCATCTACCAACATTTGCTCATTTCCGATCTGACGAAGAAGGGCAACCTTCGAAAGCTAATCAAGAAATGTATTAAGTTATGTCCAATAAAAAAGGTATCATCTTATTTTCTTTTCCATGTTTTATTTTGTTTTATTTCTATTGATTACCTTTAAAAGTGGACTAACACAGCTACCACACCTCTTTGCTTGGGTTAGAAAGCCAGGCAATTTTTTCCTCATTCTGTTCAATAATAATATTCACCCATTTCAAGGGTGCTTTATGATCTTATCCTTCTTGCTCCACCACACAGATGCCCAAAATGGGAGCCATGGTCTTCTTAATATGTGGTTTTATGCACTATCAAGTCTAGCACCTCCACCAGATAAAAGTTCTGTGGGTGATAAGGTATGGAGGGGTTTTTGTCACGTCATCAGGATGCTCTAACAGCACGTGCTGCTGCCTGGCTCCTCAGTAGCTCTTTCTCCCCAGAATTTAGCACTTGCTGGAGCTGCCACCAAGTCACATGTCCTAATGGGAAGGCTCAGCCAGATTTCGTTTTACCCTGCTGCATCTCTGAGCTTGTTCTTCTTATCTTTCTGAAAGAAACTGGATTTACAAATCCACGCTGTGGGATAAAACCAGGCCTAGCTCATCCTGGACTCTGTGCTATGGAGCTTGTTGGCAACACCCACCATTGGAGCTCAGCAAGTCTCTTTCCATGAGACATGGCATATCAGATGAGGCTCTGGTAGTACAGGCCTTTTATTAAAAAGAAAAAGATGAAACTTCTGAGAATGTATTCTTAAAATACCTTAAGCAGGTCTGCTTGATTTCTGGACATGGCCTTGTCAGCAAAACCATCACAAAATAGCTCAAGCTCACTACACATTAGGGGTTTGACAGCACATGCTCTGTACTGGAACCCCGTTCCACGTAAGGTACTTTGTGGTACTGTTCCCCAAACATGGCTGCTACCACGGGTACCAGGGAGTAAACATAACTCAGTTGCTTAAAACATGTCAGAAACAATGACTCAATAGTCATTTCTGTCATTGGCACAGTGTGGGTGTGTGCAGTCTACAGAAAGCAGGGCTCTCTTTCAAGCTTCAACTTCCAAAGAACGACCAAAATTCACTTAGGAAACAAATTGTGACATATTTTTTCTGTTTCCAATAACAGGCACATAATGTGCAAAACCACAGGAAATACTATATATTATAGTTTTCTCTCACTGCACAGCTTACACTGCATGTCACAACACTTCACATTCAAAGATGGGGCACATACAAACGGCCCTACTGTGCCTCACTAAAACTGATGGGAAAGAAGGCCAATCTCAATTGCTGCATCGCAACATTTTGGTTTCAGTGACCAAGACAGAGGCAAAGCATAACTTCTACTGTGTGCCAGGCGTGCCCATACAGGCTATGAGTCACACTGTGAGTCAGAGCACATTAATATTTGGCAGTGGGATACATATATGTAATATAATGTGCCACAATATGAAATACTGATTCCAGTAGCTTGCAGCTCAGTGTCCAGTGACGGGACTTATACAAGTTTTGGACTTGTTAAGACTCCACTAATCTTAAGTCTGGATACTCACAGATGTTCCAGATTCACCTGGTTCACCAGGGCTGCCTTGAAAACCTTGAGGTCCCTAAAATATAGTACAGGAAACATTATTCAGTATCTCAGAAAGACAACATTAATTGTGCGGTGGCAAAAGTACATCTTTGAAAGCGTTTTACAAGATTCTAAGCAACTAAAAAAGGGGAGAAACTTACAGGAGAACCTGTGGGGCCCGGTGGTCCTCGTGGTCCCATTGGGCCCTGCAAATGAAACAAAAGACAAGATCCATAAGAATGCAGTGGTCCAGTAATATATATTGTTGATTTTTCACTGATGCTGTCCAGCATGGGTAGTGCTGAATAATATTCATTCTTAAGCCCTGGAATAACTGTATCTCTGTTATTACTGCTCGCTCAGACTCATAAAAGAACTGCAGTATGCTCATTTGCAATAGTTTCCAAGCAGCCCTCAGCTGGAACAAAGCCATGATTAACCAGCCCTGACTTTCATTCACTGCTTGCCAAGACAGGCTAGAGCAGAGGAAGCTGCCTGCCAGAAATGGTCTGCAACTGCATGGAACCGGGGCTCCGGTCCACATTCTTAACATTGTCAGTCCAAGAGCAACAGAGACCAAATGCCAAACAAGTCACTCTTTTATTTGTACTCCTTTGCCACTGCCTTGGGTCTAACTTTAGGCATGCTGGCAAACAGGGAAACAAATCAATTAAGACGGGCTTCTGTGCAGCAAACTGTTGGTTACATAACCACATTACAGTAATTCCCATGGTTAGGATGATGGGCTCCATGCCAAGCACTGGAAAACTGAGTATTTTGCTGCTTTCATGGGTCCATAATGTGATGTTATGATGTTTTAATACATATAATTATGTTGTACATTGCTTAGAATGCCAGGTGGGCTACGAATTAGTTTAATTCAGTAATTAAGGGCCATGAGAAAGCTAACTCTTCCTCTCTGCTCAATTATGGTAAAGACTATTGCTGCAGTGCTGTGTTTAGTTTTGGTCTCTGCACTTTGAGAAGGATGGGGAACTTCTGAAGAAATTTCAAAGGTAAAATTTTAAAATAGGTCTGTGTAATATGACAAGTGAAGATAGTCTGATGAAAAAGAGATCATGGAGGGATGACTTGACAGCAATATTCAAAAACACAAATTTTAGGGCTCATTTTCAAAGCACTTACTTACAAAGTTCCATAGGTTACACTAGAACTTTGTTAAGTCTAAGTGCTTTAAAAATACACCTCAAATAGGGTTATGGTAAGATGGCGATCATCTAGCCACTGTCTCCACTGCTGACGGAAAAGAGATAGTGAGCTTAAAGAGCAGTAGGGGAGATTAAGGTTCAACATTAGGAAAATCCTTCCAACTGAGGGATGCAGTCAGCCACTGTGACAAGCTATCAAGGGAGGTTGTGGAATCTCTATCAATGGAGATTGTCAAATCATCTCTTTGGGCTGGTTTAGATTCAGTGACTCCTGCCTAAATTCAGGGGGATGACCACTAGATCAATATTTCTTAAACTATGGCTTGTTGTGACCACCAATGGCATTTTTTGTGGCTACAGTTCCTTTGCCACTGTCCAGCTCTTCACCTTACTGATGTCACCATTGTGATTCCCTGTAGTTTTCCATGAGTACAAGCTTCAGAGTGCTTGTACTGCCACACTGTTCTCACGAGAAAGAGTGTGAGTACAAGATGGCTCACACTGGCCAAGAGCTAAACAGAACCATAGAAACAGCAACGGTTGAGCAGAGAGATGAACATCAGCAAGGCCCTGATGGCAAGAGGAATACACTACACAGTGCAGCAAGGATAAGGGCTTTTCTAGTAAAGTGCTAACATGTTTTAAATATTTCCTCTCTAAGGGCATCTTTTACTAAGGCGCGCTCACGTTTTTAGCGTGTGTTAAAATGGTGGGCGTGCTAAACGTTAGAGAGGCCCATAGGAATGCATTGGCATCTCTAACGTTTAGTGCACCCACAATTTTAGCGCACGCCAAAAATGTGAGCGCGCCTTAGTAAAAGACCCTCTAAGTGATCTAACAAAAGGTGAAGAACAAGGTGGATTCTTCTCTCACCATATCCATCCTTCTGTTGTACTTAATCCCCTCAACACTCCTACCTTCCACCAGTTCTCTACCTAATTCCCTAGCCAACTCATAGGTGACAAGCAGAGGAACATACTTCTCTCTTTCTGACTACTGCCTGCCATTTTCACAATAGTGAAGAGATGTACAGCAGCAGAAGATGGCCAAAAGTGGGAAGAATATTGGTTTCCTCTACTCTTGCCAGATGGGTTTGAGAATTGGGATAGTGGGTAAGTGCACCTAAAGTACATGCTTCAGCAAGGTCTCTTCCCGAAGGAAAATGGCAATATTCTACTCACCCCGATACCAAAAGACACCATGAAAAAAGCAAATGAAATCACCAACTACTGACCAGTAGCATCTATCCCGCTGTCAATCAAACTGATGGAAAGCATGGTGGCCAAACAACTTACACATTACATAAACAAATTCTCAATATTACATGAATCACAGTCAGGATTTTGCCCTTCACACAGCACAGAAACAGTACTACTCACTCTCCTAGCCAAATTCAAGCAGGAAATAGCAATAGGTAACAACATCCTCCTCCTCCAATTTGACATGTCTAGTGCATTCGACATGGTAAACCATAATATATTAATAAGATTACTCGACAAGTTCGGGATTGGTGGCAACATACTCTCCTGGATCAAAGGTTTCCTAACCACAAGAACATATCAAATAAAATCAAAATCAAGCATATCACCACCGTGGAAAGCAGACTGCGGAGTACCACAAGGATCACAGCTATCGCCGATCCTCTTCAACCCCACTAGCCAAGACCTTATCCAACCAAGGCCTCAACCCTTTCATCTATGCAGACGATGTCACTATATACATTCCTTACAGATCTACACTGACAGAAATCACTAACGAAATAAAGATCGGCTAGAACACCATGGACTCTTGGGCAAATGCATTTCAACTAAAGCTCAACAAAGAAAAAACACACTGTCTCATCCTTTCATCCCAACACAGCACAGACAACCCCACTACCATCAACACCCCAGATCTAAAAAACCCTCAGAGTTACAATGGACCACAACTTAACATTAGACAGTCAAATAAAATCCACAACAAAGAAAATGTTCTTCTCAATGTGGAAACTCAAACGTGTGAAACAATTCTTCCCGAGGGAAACATTTCGCAACCTGATACAATCAATGGTACTAAGCCATGTAGACTACTGCAATGAAATTTATGCAGGATGAAAAGAACAAACCTTAAGGAAACTTCAGACCGCTCAAAACACGGCAGCAAGACTCATCTTCGGGAAAACGCGATTTGAAAGCGCTATACCCATAAGCGAAAAACTACACTGACTCCCAGTCAAAGAACACATCGCCTTCAAAATCTGCACTATGGTTCACAAAATCATCTACGGAGAAGCACCGGGATACATGACAGACTTGATTGACCTACCAACCAGAAACACATCCAAATCAACACAATCATACCTAAACCTGCACTACCCAAGCTGCAAAGGACTACAATACAAATCAACTTATGCATTAAATTTTTCCTACATCAGCACACAACAATGGAACGCACTACCAAAAGCCTTGAAAACTACATACGACCACTTACACTTCAGAAAAACACTAAAAACTCACCTGTTTAAAAAGGCATACCCTTCCGATCCAACTTAAATGCCTGATCTCTGCAACACAACAACACTAAAGTTCGTAATGGTCATTAAACAACTATTCCGTTGTATGATTCCTTTATGTGGTCCTACCACATGAACCTTATCTTACCACAACAAAACCTTGTATTTGTTTACTCCGGAGTCTGCAACCACGCTCCAGCACTATGTAAGCCACAATGAGCCTGCAAATAGGTGGGAAAATGTGGGGTACAAATGTAATAAATAAATAAATAAATAAGGGAGGATAGGGAAAAGGGATAAGTGTTTGAACTGAGGCTTGAAAGAGAGGTGAAAACATGATAGGGAAGGATAGATGATGGCAGGGATGATGATCTGGGGTGATGTTGGTGTGTGTATGGGGAATGAGATCAGAAAAGCTGGGTAATGCATCGGAAGCAGGGCCACTGAGAGGGAGGGGCAAAATTCCCTAGGCCCGGGCCTCCAAGGGTGTCCAGCGCCAGGGTCTCTCTCTCTCTCCTGCTCTTGATGGGACCTGGGTGATCGCATCCTGACACGGGCAGGAGAGAGAAAACTTTGGCACTGGGCCCCACTTGGAGGCTGGACTTCAGGCTAGGGCTCTGGGCAGCTTTTCCTCTCAGGCCGCGCGTGCTTGGTTTTGAAACCGAGCATGCACAACATGAGAGAAAAAGCAGCTGCAGGGGCAGGCCAAGTGGCAAAAGTGAAGAAGAGCAGCACTGGAGGAAGACCTCTTCTGCTGACTGGGCCCTGGGATCCACACCAGCCAAGGTAGTTGCAGACTGCAGTTGCAGCGGGTGGGGGCGGCAGCAGCAGCGGTGATCCTTGGCCCGGCGGTGGTGGCCTTGTCCCGGGCCTGGCTCAATCTCTCGGCAGCCCTGATCAGAAGGAGGGTTGGTACAAGCATCAGATGGGAATGGGGAGGTCAATGCATTAGGGCTGATGAATGGGTAGGTGAATGAATTGGAAAGAATTGGGAAGAGGGGTGAGTGTGTAAGGAAAATGTGTTATGGCAATCACCAAAAAATGTGCTGTAAGAACCTCTATAGGCCTGCTAAATCCCTTCCAAACATTTCAATGTTTCTGGAAGACACTCATTCTTACCATTGGTCCTTGCATTACACCCAACTGGGCACCTCCAGCTTTCTCATCAAATCCTCCAGTCATCTGAGCAGCAAAGTTCTGCAAAGAAAGTACACAATTAGCTGTCGGGTTACTCTAGTAGTGCAAAGAAACAAGGAAGGGCAGCAAGATGAAATGAACAAAAAGATGGTTCCTGTTGTAACAGCAGTGCTATCAATGCCCAAGTCCTGGAGGGAGATTTTATTCATTTAAGTTTGGTGTATCATCATTCATGCAAGACCTCAAGGTGGCATGAGTCGTCCTGATTTTCTGACATCCCCTGCTTGTATATTTTGGTACCTGAACTATTGATTCAAAATGGAAGATAAAAGACTATCAACCACACAATGAATTTAAAATGAAACTCAAAAACCAAGAATACAAAAAACTCTCCTTTCAGAAAATGGGATCATTTCACAGATCCACTATAAACTTAAAAAAAAAAAGTCAGCACATTAGACTGAGAGGAAGGAGAGCTAGGACATATAGGCAGTATAACCAGATGGCTTCAAGTCACCAGGAACAAGCTGAACAATGTATGCCTGGACCTACAGTTCCAATCTTCTTAGGGAAATCAGTGAAAAATCAGAACTGAATCATGCTGTACTTGATGAGATCTGGAGCTATCTAATAACCCTATGACTAATAAAAATCATACAATAGTCTCTGTTGAGTGATGGGAGGCATGCAATAATCTCTGCTAAGTAACAAGAAGCTTGCAATGGTCTGTTAAGTGACAGAAGGCTAGTAGCGCTATAGAAATGATAAGTAGTAGTAGTAGTAGAAGGTATGCTATAGTCTCTGTTGAGCGACAGAAGGCATATAATAGCCTCTGTTGAGTGACAGAAGGCATGTAGTAGTCTCTGTTGAGTGACTGGAAGCATGCAATAATCTCTGTTGAGTGACTGGAAGCATGGAATAATCTCTGTTGAGTGGCAGGAGACATGCTATAGTCTCCGTAGAGTGACTGGAAGCATGCAATAATCTCTGCTGAGTGATAGAAGACATGCTATAGTGTCTGTTGAGTGACTGCAAGCATGTATAATATCTGTTGAGTGGCAGGAGACATGCTGTGGAGGGGCATAATCGAACGGAGCGCCCAAGTTGTCATGAGGGCGTCCTCGCAGGACGGCCCCGTAAAGGGGCGGGGCAACCCATATTATCGAAACAAGATGGGTGTCCATCTTTCGTTTCGATAATACAGTCGGGGATGCCCAAATCATGAAATTTAGGTCGTTCTTAGAGAAATCCTTAGGTCATTTTTGAGATGGTCGACCCGGTTTTCAGCGATAATGGAAACCGAGGACGCCCATCTCAAAAACGACCAAATCCAAGCTATTTGGTCGTGGGAGGAGCCACCATTCATAGTGCACTGTTCCCCTTCACATGCCAGGACACCAACCAGGCACCCTAGGGGGCACTGCAGTGGACTTCACAAATTGCTCCCAGCTGCATAACTCCCTTACCTTCGGTGCTGAGCCCTCCAACCCCCCCCCCCCCAAAACCCAATCCCCACAACTGAACACCACTACCATAGCCCTAAGGGGTGAAGGGGGGCACCTACATGTGGGTACTGTGGGTTTGGGGGGGGGGTTGGAGGGCTCAACATTTACCACCACAAGTGTAACAGGTAGTGGGGGATGGGCCTGGGTCTGCCTGCCTTAAGTGCACTGCACCCAGTAAAAACTGCTCCAGGGACATGCATAATGCTGTGATGGAGCTGGGTATGACATTTGAGGCTGGCATAGAGGCTGGAAAAAAATGTTAACATTTTTTTTTGGGGTGGGAGGTGGTTGGTGACCACTGGGGGAGTAACTGGAGGTGATCCCTGATTCCCTCCGGTGGTCATCTGGTCAGTTCGGGCACCTTTTCGAGGCCTGGTTGTGAAAAAATGGACCAAGTAAAGTTGGCCAAATGCTTGTCAGGGACGCCCTTCTTTTTTCCATTATTGGCCGAGGACACCAATCTCTAAATCACGCCCCAGTCCCGCCTTCGGTACGGTGCCGACACGCCCCTGTGAATTTTGGTTGTCCCCGCGATGGAAAGCAGTTGAGGACGCCCAAAATCGGCTTTCCATTGTGCCGATTTGGGCGACCCTGAGAGAAGGACGCCCATCTCTTTCGAAAATTCACCTGCAAGTCTCTGTTGAGTGACTGGAAGCATGCAATAATCTCTGTTGAGTGGCAGGAGACATGAAATAGTCTCTGTTGAGTGACTGGAAGCATACAATAATCTCTGTTGAGTGACAGGAAGCATGGAATAGTCTCTGTTGAATGACAGGAGGAATGCTATGATGACAAGAAGCAAGCTGTTGTTTTTGACAAATGGTAGTTGGTATGTTATAATCTCTAGTGAGTGACTGAAAATGTGGCAGAATCAGGGCTCTTCATTTTCAGGTTTTATTTTATTTTTCCCCAATGAATATATTGGTGTTGACTATAAAAACAAAAATCAGGAGAAAATCAGTGCCAGTGATAAGTTATATTTAACTCATCACATTCTGGATAAATATCAAGTGTTTACTTTGGTAGGCAAAAATGTGAAGTGCTGCTCAGCTTTGCCTCCAGTGTCAGTGGAAAATGAGGACTGGGGAGCACACCGGGGTGTGTGAGTGACATCTCACTACTAAAGTCAGATAGAAGATGAGGCTGAACCAGAAACAAATTCTATAGAACCACAACTAAATTATGCATGGTGAAGCGGTACAAAATTAGAGCAAAAAAACTGAATACAATTTTTTGTAAGACCTGGGATATTTGGGGTAAGTTTCAGCTGAACATGAAAAGCCCTAACTATAGCCTATCATGTGTGGGAGAAAGCACGCTTGAAGAATCCTGCTCACTGTGCAAAGACATTTCTACTGAGCCCTCAGACTCAACCTGCTTCTTTTACTCAGGCCAATAATCAGCTCTTGGCAGTCAGCAATCTTGAAGGCGCTGACCAGCCTGAACAGACTTTGATCCAGAAATCAATGCCAGGCCCAATCCGAGCACCTCTGGCATGAAATATCTAGATCGACTGGCTGCCAGAAATTATCCTGACACCAACTGTTCTACAGACCGGTGCTCTGATAAAGGCAGGACAACTTTTTTAGTACCTTAACTTTATCTGGGCACTTATTAGCATTCTGAAAATTGCAAATCCTGGCTCCACCCAGACTCTGGCTCAGACTGCCAAAACACTGATAGTACCACGATGGTCTCTCTGAATTTTCAGCAGCATTATCTTGTAATGTGCTAGCGAAAATCCAGGAATCACCCAACCAGCCTCTCCTGCCTGGTTAAATCATTTTCAATATCGGTCCAACTATTTTCAGAGGGCGTCTTTCCTCATCCCTCATGCTCCCTCACATTTTTAGAACATTTTTTCCTCAGTTATGTTCAGAGCCTCCACGCTGTGTGCAGAGTCTACTACCACTTTTACGCAGACTCTTTTCCTAGTCACTGCCAGTGATAAAAAGCTTTTCCAAATTGGGCCTTTGACCGCTCCTCAATTTTTATGAATCTTTGCATCCCTTCCAATTTGGATTTCATCTTATTCATTAAACCGGAACATTGCTGCTTTCATGCTTAGATATAATTTGAAGTTGTTCTGCAGCTGCAGATATTTATTATCTAGCGTTGATTGACATCTCTGCTGAATTTGATACTGTAGACCCTGTTATTTTGACCAAACAGCTTAAGGAAAATGGCATTTCTGGTACATTACTAACATGGTTTAGCTGTTTCTTCTCTGAACAATTACAACAAATCTGGATAGGTAATGCTCATTAGTCCTGGTATACAATGGCAGAGCTTTCAAAGGGACATGGTTGGGGCACGGTTTGGGCAGGATTAAAATGCACGTGTATAGGGAAAGATTTCCACATCAGGCTTTAGTTCAACTCAAAAACATACAAAGGTTTTTTATATGTACTGATTTTGGCCATTGTTTATTTCTGCCTCCAAAATTAAAGCAAATTAAAAATGGTGCCCTCACTATTTAATTGGTGGCACCTACACGTGTAGGTTTTCAAAATAGGTCAACCACATGTGGAAGTTGCCAAATCACCCTTCCAGGTATAAGTGCCAACGTATCCACATGAAGTTGCTGGCTTCATGCAATTTAGGTTTTCAACATGTGTAGTTGTAAGATGGCTGCTCCTGAAACACATTCTGACAAATGCACTTGTGCAGGTAGCTTAGAAAAGGCTCTGTGTTCCTTTTCTAAAATACCACTGGACATCTTGATTCTGATCTCTCTGTTTTGTGTAAAATGGGGCTCCATTTAACCACCTTTATAAAGAGATTAGCCCAAGGCAGTGTACAGCAGGTACAGTTTAACATAAAACTTACAATTTTTTTAACAGCATAACAATAGTAAAATGACTAAATAAAAACATAAATACAGTAAATGAGGTAAACTTGAGAATAGCAAATTAAACCTAATAATAGGCCTACCATGAAAAAGTATCAAAAATATACACATTTAACAGCACTGAAATTCAAATAACAGAATAAGATGTCAGCATAATACATGTATATTAATGACTGTGCATTTTATGTTATTATTCTGTTTTTCTTTTTCTTTCAGTTCATGTTTCATTCTTTGTTCTAAGTATTTAGGACCTCTTTTACCAAACCACAGTAGTGATTCCCATGTGGCAATGCTGACAGGCCCATTCAAAGTGAGTGTCCTTTGTCGGCATTGCTGTGCCAGGAATCAGTAGCATGGTCTGGTAAAAGAGATCCTTAATCATTTTAAGATGTACAGTGTAACCCATTTAGAATTGTTGATAATGCGAGTTAAAAATGTTAACTAAATAAATGAAAGTAAGAATAACTGATCCTAAATTTTATACACTGTTTGCTAGTAATAGTAGCCAAAGTTTCTTGAGTACTCACTCCTCCAAGGCCAGGTGGACCGGATGGGCCAGGTTGTCCAGGGTTGCCTGGGACTCCTGGTTCACCATCTCTGCCTCGGGGTCCAGGTGCACCCTAGATAGGACAGACAGGAAGAAGGAATAACTTGTTTGCCTTTTTCAGAAGTGCAACACCAGCAAACAAAAGGCTCAGATAACAAATTCACTGAATACCATAATGAGAAAAAGGAAACAAATCTTGTTAAAGGAAAAGCGCCTTACTTTCTCCCCTTTCTCGCCTCGGTCTCCTCGTGGTCCCTGTTCTCCTAATGGTCCCTGAAACAAAACAGGAAGAAATTAAGTGAGAAAACCTTACAAGTTCACTGAGTACACTCTCCTACACTGTGTGCCCTGGAGAGAAAAAAAAAACCTCCCAGCAATAAGAAAGGATCGGTAAGGCTTCCCAGGTTATGCAACTTACACAGAAAGACAGAAAGAATTGTTTGTACCTGTGGTCCTGGAGGTCCTCGAGGTCCTACCACCTAGTTAAAAATAAAGACAAAACTTGAGATAAAAGAGAGAGCACCATCCATATCTCCAATGAAATGGATCTGAGAAGTAAATCTCATCAGCGCTCTTGAGAAAATAAGAAATGTGCTATTGGCTGTTCATTGAAGCCAAGACTTACATCTTTAATATCTCCAGGTTCACCTTTTTGTCCCTGTCAAGAAAATCCATGAAAAGATATAAATGATAGTAATATGCCATCTATGTGCTAAGTTAGCCACTGTGATCCCAGTTTGATGTAAACAGTTCTTACATATTTATTACAAAGGTGTATATGTTGCCCTAACTCAATATTTTTTTAGGTGTGAGTGTGCATGTCTGTGTGTTTGGGTATGTATGAACTAAAACCAGATATGTAGCAGGATTCTGACAGGTTCAGAGAACAGCACATAACTAAAACAGAATCTTGAACATCAGAGTTTACGTAATAAAAGAGTGCTGTCACTTTTTTCTAATGGAAAACTACTGTCCTCTTTGGGAAAGCACTGTAAGCTCCCCAGGGCTATATTCCTCTCAATCTTAGCAAAATATAATCCTCTGCCAATGGCTATGGACTCCCTCAAGATCAATACTATTCCACTGTAGAGGAGAAGAGAGACAGACTAAATCAGTCCTGTATAGGGCTGGCCTGCTAGCTCAGTGGTACTGCTGTTCACTACCAAGCTAGAGATCTGGGTTTGATTATCCAGCTCAGCTTCTGCTTCTCAGACCACCTTTTCACTGCTGCTTTTAGCTCCTAGCCACAACTGCCCTCCCCTTGTCCCTTCCTCCCTTCTCACCCATTACTTCCCTCACCCCTAACTGTCTTGTCTGTCTGTATTATTTAGATTGTAAGCTCTTTTGAGCAGGGACTGTCTCTTTGTATCAGGTGTTCAGCGCTGCGTGCGTCTGGTAGCGCTATACAAATGCTAATAATAATAATAATGATGCTGTGGAGGAAACATTCTAAGCCTCTAGGAGAAGTCATTTCTATTGTTGTGTAGTGGCAACACCTACTGACCACACACTAGGTGCACATATACCAGATTCCTGTCAGAAGCCATAGATTGCGGCACTTGAAGGAAGAGAAAGAGGGGTTCAAATGGGGCACAACCCAGGATAGTTTAGAATGAAAGCTAATGGCACCAGAGCCCAAAAAAGGCACTCATGCTGGATATCCAAAGGAGCAGAAGAAATTTGCCAGGCTTAAAAAAAAGAAGATCTGTTTCACACAGATTGCAGCAAATCAGCTGCAGTTCTGTTCTATGAACAGAAGAAAAGCCATGTTGAGTCAGACCAAGGTCATCGAGCCCAGCATCCTGTCTCCAGCAGTGGCCTGTTGAAGTACCTGGCAGATCCCCAAAAAGTAGACATCTAGCTCATTTCCAGGGATAAGTGAGTGACCTTCCCAAGTCTAAATGGCTAATAATTTCTTAATGGACTTTTCCTCCAGGAACTTGTCCAAACCTATTTTTGCTTCCAGGACCCACACTTATTACACTTAGAGAGGTGCAAATTATAAACTAAGGTGAATTCCAATTCAATAAGGTTCATTTACTATAGGGTTGCATCAGTTTTGCTGTAGTACAAACTTGTGCCACCTTTACCAACAACAAAACAATCCCATAATGTTCAAAGGGGAAAATACATTTTTTGCAGTGGAACAAAACTGGTATAAACCTAAGTGTGAGTCCTAAGAAAGCTTTTACTGATTCTAGAAATTAGATTTGTCAGATCTGTTAGTTAAGAGGAAACGAGAAAGCAGAGAAAAGCCTGGTAGATGGGTAGCAATAAAGACTACAGATGGGAAGAAAGAAGAGAGAAAGGACGATGTTAAGTAGTGGTTTAAAAAAGGTCAGACTATTAAGGCTAAAAAATAGTAAACTTCATTTGCAAGTCCTGCCCATAATCTGAGAATGTAACGATAGACAGGGTTTACTGGATCATAATTACTAGTCACAACAGGATTGGTAGCTTTGCCATTTTTTTTCCTAACTTCCTCAGTTGTCAATCGTGATCTGCATCCATTAAACCCACCCCACCGCTGAACAGGGTTTAGAACTGTTCATAGCATGGAAACAATGTTAATCTCAAAAGCGGATAAGACAAGTCATAATTTGAGTAACAATGGTAAAGCCCTTTTATTACAATTCAATCTTTCATCAGCTTTTGATCTAATAGATCATGATATTTTACTTTTTGAATTGAATAAAATTGAGTGTCAACAATGTGTTAAATTGGTTTCGGGGCTTTCTAGTGTCAAGATCTTACAAGAGATCTGAGAGTTGGAGTAATCCCTGTGGAGTTTCTCAGGGGTCTCCTCTCTCTCCTACTCTATTTAATATTTTTTTCCATACATTAGGTACAGAATTATCTCAAAATGGCTTTACTATTTATAGTTCGGCGAATGATATATCAGTTTTAATTCACATATATTCTTCTTTGCCATAGGTTTTAGTTTTGGTAAATAATTGCCTAGAGTTTATAAACTCTTGGATGTTGAGATATAAACTAAACTAAATATGGACAAAAACAAATTTTTACTTTTGGATTACAGGCCAGAACCCCTGGAGAATCATATTTTGGTTGGTAATATTCAATATCCTTTGCAATCAGTTATACAGCTACTGGGAGTTCATATCAATCAGACTTTATCATTGAATATCCATATTTCAATGCTGATGAAGAGTTCCTTTTTTTTATTGAGGAACTTAAGATGGGTAAGAAAGTAGAGGAGTGGCCTAGTGGTCCTCAGTTTCCATTATCGCTGAAAATCAGAAACGACCAAGTCTAAGGACGACCATCTCTAAAGTTGACCTAAATTTCCAGATTTGGGCATCCTCGACCATATTATCAAAGCGAAAGGTGGACGTCCATCTTATTTCAATAGTATGGGTTTACCTGCCCCTTCGCAGGGACGTCCTGCGAGGATGTCCTCAGAAAAACTTGGGCGTCCCTTTTGATTATGTCCCTCCAAGTGTCCTGCACTGATGATGTCAATTCTGATAACAGCTTGCTGCATTGACGTCCATTTTGATAAAAACCTGTGTCAATGCTGATAACACTGTCCTTTATCAGCAGCTTCTGTACAGTAAACAAGAATTGTTATTCTTCTGTTAGACTTGTTGTCTCCACAATGTCTTAGAGTCTTTATAGAGAAATGAAGCGGTACAAAGAAAAGCTACGAGAATGGTATGGGATTTGCATTACAAGACGTATGAGGAGAGACTTGCTGCACTGAACATGTATACCCTGGAGGAAAGGAGAAACAGGGGTGATATGATACAGACGTTCAAATATTTGAAAGATATTAATCCGCAAACGAACCTTTTCCGGAGATGGGAAGGTGGTAGAACTAGAGGACATGAAATGAGATTGAAGGGGGCAGACTGAAGAAAAATGTCAGGAAGTATTTTCACGGAGAAAGTAGTGGATACTTGTAATGCCCTCCCGCGGGAGGTGGTGGAGATGAATACGGTAACGGAATTCAAACATGCGTGAGATAAACATAAAGAAATCCTGTTCAGAAGGAATGGATCCTCAGAAGCTTAGCTGAGATTGGGTGGCAGAGCCGGTGGTGGGAGGCGGGGCTGGTGGTTGGAGGCGGGGCTAGTGCTGAGCAGACTTCTACGGTCTGTGCCCTGAAAATGGCAGATACAAATCAAGGTAAGGTATACACAAAAAGTAGCACATATGAGTTTATCTTGTTGGGCAGACTGGATGGACCGTGCAGGTCTTTTTCTGCCGTCATCTACTATGTTACTATGTTAGCACCGGTCTTACAATTCAGAGGTGGCCGGTTCAAATCCCACTACTGCTCCTTGAGATCTTAGGCAAGTCACTCAACTCTCCATTTCCTCAGGTACAAACTTAGATTGTGAGCCCTCCTGAGACAGAAAAATATCCAGAGTACCTGAATGTAACTCACCTTGAGCTACTACTGAAAAAGGTATGAGCAAAATCTAAATAAATACATTTTGAGATAACAAGGTTGCTTGTTCAGTCATTACTACTTTCTAAATTAGACTACTGCAACTTTTTTTGAGTTTTTTGATTGGGTGACAGAAGAATTGAATCAGGGACGAGCTATGGACGTAATCTACTTAGATTTCAGCAAAGCTTTTGACACGGTTCCCCACAGGAGGCTTTTAAATAAACTGGATGGGCTGAAGATAGGACCTAAAGTAGTGAACTGGATTAGGAACTGGTTGACGGACAGACGTCAGAGGGTGGTGGTGAATGGAGTTAGCTCGGAGGAGGGAAAGGTGAGTAGTGGAGTGCCTCAAGGATCGGTGCTGGGGCCGATTCTGTTCAATATATTTGTGAGTGACCTTGCCGAAGGGTTAGAAGGTAAAGTTTGCCTATTTGCGGATGATACTAAGATCTGTAACAGAGTGGACACCCCGGAGGGAGTGGAAAACATGAAAAAGGATCTGAAGAAGCTAGAACAATGGTCTAAGGTCTGGCAATTAAAATTCAATGCGAAGAAATGCAAAGTGATGCACTTAGGGAACAGAAATCCACGGGAGACGTATGTGTTAGGTGGCGAGAGTCTGATAGGTTCAGACGGGGAGAGGGACCTTGGGGTGATAGTATCTGAGGATTTGAAGGCGACGAAACAGTGTGACAAGGCGGTGGCTGTATCTAGAAGGTTGCTGGGCTGTATAGAGAGAGGTGTGACCAGCAGAAGAAAGGGAGTGTTGATGCCCCTGTATAAGTCGTTGGTGAGGCCCCATCTAGAGTATTGTGTTCAGTTTTGGAGGCCGTATCTTGCTAAGGATGTAAAAAGAATCAAAGCGGTGCAAAGAAAAGCTACGAGATTGGTATGGGATTTGCGTAACAAGACGTATGAGGAGAGACTTGCTGACCTGAACATGTATACCCTGGGGGAAAGGAGAAACAGGGGTGATATGATACAGACGTTCAAATATTTGAAAGGTATTAATCCGCAAACGAACCTTTTCCGGAGATACGAAGGCGGTAGAATGAGAGGACATGAAATGAGATTGAAGGGGGGCAGACTCAAGAAAAATGTCAGGAAGTATTTCTTCACGGAGAGAGTGGTGGATGCTTGGAATGCCCTCCCGCGGGAGGTGGTGGAGAGGAAAACGGTAACGGAATTCAAACATGCGTGGGATAAACATAAAGGAATCCTGTTCAGACGGAAAGGATCCTCAGGAGCTTAACTGAGATTGGATAGCAGAGCCGGTAGTGGGAGGCGGGGCTGGAGGTTGGGAGGCGGGGATAGTGCGGGGCAGACTTATACGGTCTGTGCCAGAGCCAGTGGTGGGAGGCGGGACTGGAGGTTGGGAGGCAGGGATAGTGCTGGGCAGACTTATACGGTCTGTGCCAGAGCCGGTGGTTGGGAGGCGGGGCTAGTGCTGGGCAGACTTATACGGTCTGTGCCCTGAAGAGCACAGGTACAAATCAAAGTAGGGTATACACAAAAGTAGCACACATGAGTTGTCTTGTTGGGCAGACTGGATGGACCGTGCAGGTCTTTTTCTGTCGTCATCTACTATGTTACTATGTTACTATGTTTCTGTTCTTGGGAGCGCCCAGATGCCAGTTGCAAAAACTAGAGTCAATACAAAATATGGCTGTGAGACTAATCTTTTCATTGCATAAACATGATCGTATTTCCCAATTTTATGTTAAATTACATTGGTTGCTGGTAGAGGCAAGGATCGTATTTAAATTTGCTCTTGTATTGTTTAAATTTTTAAATGGGGATTTCCCAGGATACCTAATATCATGTGGACTTCACAATTTATAACAGGATTAGATAATCCAACAATTCTTTACCGTTTTCACCTTCTCCTAATAATAACAGTTGAATTGGAAGTGGGGTCTACAATCACAGGTCACCATTTTCCCAGTTGATCTCTAAAAAGGGCAGACTGAAAGTCAGTCTTGGGATGGGGGAGTTAGAATAGAAGGACACAGGATCTTCTTAGGTTATACATTTTTTCCCACAAAGGGGAAATCAGGAAATTGGCAAGCAGGAAAGAAGTGACATTGTGATGCTGCATATTGTACCAATCCAAAATTCCAACTCATCTTCCTACTCTTGTGAGGATGACACCCTCTGGGAAAAACAGATGCCTAGAATGACCAACCATCCTGTCTTTAAACATATAAACCATCTGTCTAAATGCTGGATTACAAATAAGCTACATTCATTCCACATTTCTAACACAGTAGGCTACTGACAAGCTAGAAATTTGGAATAGATGCAGTTTATTTGCAAACAAGCAATTTGAAGTGTTATTTTAGCTTATCTCTAATTCCCATCATACATCACAATAACATCTACAAGTTAACCACACTGGAGCCTACCCACATCAGTTCACTATATACTTCAGTGGTCATCCCCTTTGACCTCTCTAAAACTACTTGCAGTAAGAACATTCTTTTCATTCATCACTTTACAGGCTAAGAGATATGTTTAGCACATGTCCAATAATCATGGAGGTCACAAGAACTTTTAAGATTTCATGCCATAGCCCATATAATGAGGCATGTGATGTTCACTGCTGCTGTCTTGACTTTATTTCAACTCAAGCTTCTATGAACTAAAGAAACAACCCTTGCCAAGTCTCCAGTGACCTGTTCCTATGCAGATCTAATGGCTAATCAATCCTCATCCTACCTGACCTCTCTGCTGCTTTTTGACACTGTTGATCACCCCCCACTCATTGATATGCTGTCCTCACTTGGATTTCATGGCTCTTGTCTGTCTCGGTTTTTTTCTTATTTCTCTTTTAGTGTGGAGGGAGTGGAGGAGTGGCCTAATGATTAGAACAGCAGACTGAGAACCAGGGGAGCTCAGTTCTAATCCCACTGCGGCTCCTTGTGATCTCGGAGAAGTCACTTAGGGGCAACTCTATAAAGTGGCACCTAAATGTAGGCGTGCACTGTCACATAATATGCCCGAACCATGCCTAAGTTAGACACGGGCATTTACACCAGGATTTAGTTGGCATAAATGGCTGCACCTAAATCTTACTCACGGGTATGGCCGCCACGTATATTCTATAAACAGTGCCTAACTTTAGGGGAGGTTTATAGAATAGTGCTAAGCGTGGTTTTTTTCAGGGACGATTTTTTTTTATGCCATATATAGAATCTGGTTTTATGTGACTACCATAGTGATTTATAGAATAACATCTAGCTCATACACGAGTAAATGCCCATTTGCAACATCATTCTTGCACATAACTGCAGCTGTTCTATAAATCTAAATCTGGGCATCTGTTATAGAATTGCATGTACAGCCTTTCAATGTCTGGGGTACAAACTCAGATTGAGGGGCATAATCGAAAGGGGTGCCCATGTTTTCCTGAGGACGTCCTCGCAGGACATCTCCAGACAGGGGCAGGAAACCCCGTATTATCGAAACAAGATAGGCTGCCATTTTTCGTTTCGATAATACGGTCGGGGATGCCCAAATTGCGAAATTTAGGTCGACCTTAGAGACAGTCGTCCCCAATTTTTGACAATGGAAACCGAGGACGCCCTGGCGAAGGGGCAGGGAAACCCATATTATGGGCAGCCATCTTTTGTTTCGATAATATGGTCGAGGACACCCAAATCTCAACATTTAGGTCAACCTTAGAGATGGTCGTCCTTAGAGATGGTCATCCCCGGTTTTCGGCAATAATGGAAACCGAGGACACCCATCTCAGAAATGACCAAATCCAAGGCATTTGGTCGTGGGAGGAGCCACCATTCATAGTGCACTGGTCCCCCTGACAAGCCAGGACACCAACCAGGCAACCTAGGGGGCACTGCAGTGGACTTCACAAATTGCTCCCAGGTGCATAGCTCCCTTACCTTGTGTGCTGAGCCCTCCAACCCCCCCCCCCAAAACCCACTCCCCACAACTGAACACCACTACCATAGCCCTAAGGGGTGAAGGGGAGGGCACCTACATGTGGGTACAGTGGGTTTCTAGTGGGTTTTGAAGGGCTCACATTTACCACCACAAGTGTAAAAGGTAGGGGGGGATGGGCCTGGGTCCGCCTGCCTGAAGTACACTGCACCCACTAAAACTGCTCCAGGGACCTGCATACTGCTGTCATGGAGCTGGGTATGACATTTGATGCTGGCATAGAGGCTGGCAAAAAATATTTAAAGAGTTTCTTTTTTAAGGTGGGAGGGGGTTAGTGACCACTGGGGGAATAGGGGGAGGTCATCCCCATCCCCGATTCCCTCCGGTGGTCGTCTGGACAGTTTGGGCACCTATTTGAGGCTTGGTCGTAAGAAAAAATGGACCAAGTAAAGTCGCTCGTTAGGGACGCCCTTCGTTTTTCCATTATCGATGGAGGATGCCCAAGTGTTAGGCACGCCACAGTCCCGCCTCCGCTATGCTTCCGACATGCCCCTTGAACTTTGGTCGGACGGAAAGCAGTTGAGGACACCCAAAATCAGCTTTCGATAATGCCGATTTGGGCAACCCTGGGAGAAGGACGACCATCTCCCGATTTGTGTCGAAAGATGGGCGCCCTTCTCTTTCAAAATAAGCCTGATTGTGAACCATCCAGGGACAGAAAAATACCTGCTGTACCTGAATGTACACCGCTTTGACAACTTTCAGACTTGCAAGCGGTATATAAGAAAGAAGGCATGCTGTGGTCTATAGTTTCTTGAACTATGGACCGGTGCAAGATGTAGTTTCTCTCATTTTCACTTCAGGCTTGTCAACTCAAAGAAGGTTTTGTGTTCTGAGCACTGTTCCATTGCATACAAGAAGATGCAATGCTATTTTTCTTAGTGAAATCAGAACTCTACACGCAATGAGGCAGCCATAGGACTGGATTAACATGTTTGGGTTCATCTTGGTGAGGGGGCAACCCTGTCCTACTTTAATCTTTATTTCAAAATGTGGTATTTCGTCCAGCTCTCCCTCTTTATTAAAGTTAATGTTAAACTCATTAAAAATGGCATCTACTATAATAAAACTCACCCTCAACGTTCTGAAGACAACGTTCTGAAGTCACTCAGTCACTCCCTGAAGGGTTCATGGATTCATGGTGGTGAAGCCACAACACTGACCATGTCTCTCAGCCCCGCCCTCGCATGACGGACCAATCAGAAAAAACACACTCAATGTTCTGAAACACAAAGGACCATCACAAAACCGTTCCCAGGCAACGCTAGGCAACGTAAGACGGACCAATCAGAGGAAACTACGTGGCAATAAGGGAGGAGCATTCACCAGCAGAATGGCTCATTATCTGTGCAGCACGGAGAGCACAGAACCACCGCTTGAACGAGAGAAGAATATTCCTGTTGTGGGTATGTGCAAAAATAAACCGGAAATGGGGGGGGGAAAGAAATTTTTAAATGCCTAATGCCGGTACTGAAGAGTGCCGGAGGGCCTATAGCACAGACTATATTTGGGTTCGCTAGACTTGGAGTCGGTGGAGCCGGAGAACAGTGTGCCCCTCACCATCTGGGACGTGGGCGAACAGGACAAGCTGTGGCCCAGCTGGAAGGATTACCCGCGACCCAGCCAGCAGCAAATTTCCCTACTCCTTCCCTGCCTAGGAATCGCTGGAGACTGGCTGCAAAACTAACGAAACAAACGCACACCGACACACCACCTCCATCATTCGAAAGGCATCCACTCTTTCTACAACAGAAATGCAAACTAATAATACAAAACAAACAAAGAATACCCGGTTTCTCATGCGGCTGCAGGTAACTCCCTACCCCCTTCCTCTTCCCCTTTTGCTGAAGCGGCCAAGGACGTGCCCAACCATCCCCAGCCTCAGGCAAGCCATCTCCCACCTCGGGGATTCCCCAAGCACCCGGAAAAAGATGGCGCTGCTTCCCGCAGTGCATAAATGTTCCAGCATTCCCCTGCAGCAGGCCTGAAATGGACAGAACATAACGGATCACCCCCCCGACGGCCCAAGACCGTGCTCCTCTCCCTTCCGCCAACTTAAAACAACCATCCGCGTCCTCAGGCAAGCCGTCTCCCACCTCCAGGATGCCCAGACCCCCAGCCCAACGGAAAAAGACGGCGCTGCTTCCCACAGCACATTTCACTTCCAGCGTTCCCGTACAGCAGCCCTGAAACGGCCAAAAAATACCGACAGACCAAGAACGTGCTCCTCTACCTTCCGCCCATCTAAAACAACACTGCTGCCTCAGCACAACACAAAAAAAAAAAACCCCGGAAAAAACAACCCACCACTCAGCAAAGGCTGACCCCCCTACAACCACATTTACATTTCACCAACAGAAAGACCCCCATCCACAAACCACACACACACAATACAACAGAAACACACCCTCAAAGCCACACACCAATCCATCCCACTTTGCCAGCACAGCACATCTCCCAAGCCCCCACCCAAAAAACAAATAAAAAAAAAAGACACACATCAACAACCTGCACACACACCCCACACTCACACACACACACACACACACACGAAAACTCTGTGACACATACACACACAAAAAAAAAAGCCACATGCTAGCACCCGTTTCATTGGTTTCAGAAACGGGCCTTTTTTACTAGTTTGTATTATATTACACTTTTTCCTCAAACTAAGGTTCAAGGTAGCTCACATAAGATTATCAGAATTATCATCAATGATTCAAGACATAATAAAACCCAAACATTGAATTATCAACATTCTCTTTCTCCTAATACCGCCAAACAGAAAATATCCACATTTTCAGCTTGTGTTGCAATTTAACAGGTCAATATTCAGTGTGTTATAACAGAGCAGGAAAGGATCCTGCCAAATTAAACCATGCTGAATAGGATGGGAATAAATATTCAGCAACACTTAACTACATACTAACATAGTAGATGATGGCAGATACAGACCTGTATGGTCTATCCAGTCTGCCCAATAAGATACAACTCATTGCATATGGTATGAAGTGATACATCATACGTATACCTGATCTTGATTTATCCTTGTCATTTTTAGAGCATAGACTGTAGAAATCTGCCCAGCACTGGCCTTGTTCTAGAATTTCTGAAGTTTTTGTCAAAGCCCCTGAAAAGTTTCACTCCAGCCCATCCAAATCTATTCAACCTCGATCAGGGCACAGACCATAGAAGTCTGCCCAGCACTAGCTTTCACCCAAATTTCTGCTAAGCTTCTTTGGATCCGATCCTTCTAAATAGGATTCCTTTGTGTTTGTCCCACGCATTTTTGAATTCCGTTGGCATTTTCATCTCTACCACCTCCCGCAGGATGGCATTCCAGGTATCTACCACCCTCTCAGTGAAAAATACTTCCTGTCATTATGCCCTTTCAACCTCAATTCATGCCCTCTGGTTCTACCACCTTCCCGTCTCTGGAAAAGGTTTGTTTGCAGATTAGTGCCTTTCAAATATTTGAACATCCATACCATATCAGCTCTCTTTCTCCTTTCCTCCAGTGTATACGCATTTAGGACAGTAACAAGCTTATTTTCGAAAGTGATCACCAGCTATTTCCCAACATAAATCGGAAGATGGCCGGCGATTTCTTAAAAGCGGCGAAATCAGTATAATCGAAAGCGGCGTGTTTGACAGCATCGCCACTTTCCCGTCACCTTGCTGGCGAAAGTTCAAGGGGGCGTGTTGGCAGCTTAGCGAAGGCGGGACATGGGTGGGCATGGGCGTGGCTACCAGATGGCCAGCTTTCGCCGATAATGGAAAAAAAGTGGCGTTAAGCAGTATTTCGCTGGGTTTACTTGGTCCTTTTATTTTCACGACCAATCCTCAAAAAGGTGCCCCAACTCACCAGATGACCACCAGAAGGAATGGGGATAACCTCCCCATACTCCCCCATTGGTCACCAACCCCTTCCCACACTAAAAAAATAAAACTAGAAACCTTTTTTGCCAGCCTGTATGCCAGCCTCAACTGCCGTACCCACCTCCATGACAGCAGAATGTGTTCTATCCTCTGACAGCCTTTCCCTGGTTGTGATGTGGCTCTCGGGTGTGTGTGACACCTTTTCTGTTAGGTGTACTGCAGAGTCACATCAGCAATGCATTGTGGTGGGTGTAGGGTAGTGGGCTCTACTCCCATGGTGCTTTTCCCCCTGCTAACTGGGTCAGAGTGTGCCCTGTTTTGTTTCCGTTAGTCCATGAGGTAGTGGCCATTTTTGTAAGCCAATTTTAGATCCCTTTCATGTGTTACCCACGTTAGAGAACTTAGTTATTACCTTGAATGTTGCTGAAAGAGGGCATTGTACAGACTTCTGCCAGCTCTGACCTACTGCTAATCTCAGTACCAGGGAGACTCTTTGCCAGTGGGGCACAACCTCTGATCTGCAATTAACTGTGAGTAAACGTGCTTATTCAAATAAAGGACATTTTCAAAGAGATTAGTCTTCAGGTGTCAACTGGTGTGCCAAGGTTATACAGCAGCAACAAGTCCTAGAGGCCTGCGTGTATGCAGGTCCCTGGAGCACTTCTAGTGGGTATCGCAGTGCACCTAAGGCAGGCGAACCCAATCCCATCCCCCCCTACCTGTAACACTTGTGCTGGTAATGGGAGCCCTCCAAAACCCACTGTACCCACATGTAGTTGCCCCTTCACCCCTAAGAGCTACAGTAGTGTTGTACATTTGTGGGTAGTGGGTTTTGGGGGGAGGGGTTGGGGGGCTCAGCATCCAAAGTAAGGGAGCTATGCATGTGGGAGATTTTTCTGAAGTCCACCGCACTGACCCCTAGGGTGCCCAGTTGGTGTCCTGGCATGTGAGGGGGACCAGTGCACTACAAATGCTGGCTCCTCCCACGACCAAATGCCTTGGATTTCGCCAGGTTTGAGATAGCCGGCATTTTTTTCCATTATTGCTGAAAAACAAAACCGGCGATCTCAACCCCGGTGATCTCTGGCATTTGGCCAGGCTAAACCGTATTATCGAAAGAAAACATGGCCGGCCATCTTTTTCGATAATACGGTTCCGGCCAGCTGTAGCACCGCCGCCACAATAGATCGCCGGCGAACTATTTGACCGGCGACATTCGATTATGCCCCTCCACGTCTCTCCAAGTACGTCTTGCTACGTAAAACCCCTACCATTTTAGTCGCTTTTCTCTGAACCGCTTCAAATCTTTTTACATTCTTAGCAAGATAAGGCCTTCAAAACTTAACACAATACTCCAAGTGGGGTGCCCCGGAATATCTGCTCTAACCACCACAGTTAGTGCCAGGACAGTCTAGGGACAGAGTTGGAGCAGAGCCAGGAGTTATCCGGGCACCACTGATATTCCATGGCGGTACCTGGACCACAAAATGATTATCCTGAGTTTACCGGCAGCTATCCCTGAACTGCCAAGGAATATCGGCAGTACCCGGGTAACTTGTAGTGGCCGTCCAAGTCCTGGATGTTCAGTGTCGGCACTGAACATCCGAGTCCAACTCAGACACCAGTGGCAGCAATTTAAAAAATGCTTTCTAAAATTTTAAATCAGCTGCCCTGCATTCTTCCCTGCTCCCTTCTATCCATCATCTGATCATATTAACCTGTTATATTTCATTCTCTGTGACTTTCACCTTCCATATCTTATGGCTAGCTACTTGAAAAAAAATATCACATCTGTAGCAGAAAAATGACTGAAATGCAATATTGAAATGCCAGGAAGAGTGTCACTCTCCTCCTACCAACCAAAAAGGGAATAAGAAAAGAGGATTAGAGGTCATAATGGAGGGAGAAAGAAGTGGTGATTATGGTGGACTGCTGTGGGAAGAACTATATCTAGATATGGTTCTGGATTTAATAGTTCCCATTTTCACTTCATAAAACACATCCATTCTTTCAATAAAAGGGTCTCAATTGGTGCCATTAAGCACTATATTGGATCCCTAGAACCCTCTTCAACACCTATGAAATTGTGAAGCCATGGACAGGGGTAACCTGGGGTTTCCTGCAGATGAAGGTCCTCATTGCTCATGTCTTAAGATGGACTGGAAAATAAGATCAAACCTCAATGTAAAAACTATGCTTGACCTCCTACAAACATATCCCAACATGAGGAAAGTCACTACTTATCCCTGGAATCGGTAGCATGGAATCTTGCCATTATCTGGGATTCTGCCAAGTAACTATAGCCTGGATTGGCCATTCTTGGAAGCAGGATACTGGGTTAGATGGACCATCATTCTGCTCTTATGACTTGATGTGATCTCCAACATCTTTTTGGTCTCTGCCCACCCTCACAGATCACCCATCTAGCAAAAACTTACAGATACAAAAGTATGGTAATAAAAAAGTCAAAGGAGGAAAAGAATGCAATATGAAGAAGAAATTAGAGAAAGTGAAAACAGCAGCAGCAGCAGACAGGGAGAGCTAGGGAAAAAACAATCGGAAATAGGAAGGATTAATAAAGATGGGGGAATCATAAAGGATATACTGATTGAACTTAAATTGGGCAAACCATGGTCTTCCAAGTCCAAGAATGACAGTACCTTGGCTTGTGGGTCTAGACATTATCTTCTGAATTGAGTACAACTCACTGTCGACCCTAATGTCCATTTTGTCTACAGTAGTATGTTGTACTCCACTACCGACCTGTCTAGCTGTCTGTATGTGTTGCAGAGGAAGGGAAGGTAACCCAATAGACAATCTTATTAAATAATGCTGAAGGGTTCAAACAATATTGCTTCAAGATGAGGACAATAGTTTTCCACTACTAGAAAAATATGGCAGCCTGTATTTCATTTATAGGACCAAAGCTCTAAAAGAACAGTAACGTCATTACATTGTCTGTTATATGGTACATAAACTAGCAAGCATTACATACTTCATTTTATATTACAGAACAATCAATACTTCTACTTCACACTGCATAATATTTTCAGTGGCATCTGCTGTACAGTATGAAGCAATTCTATAAACTAGCCCTAGAGGTGCATGCCACTCTTTGTACACTAGGTGCTATCCTATAATGTAGCATGTAAGTGGCATAGCACCTACCTGCAAAGGGGGGGGGGGGAACACATGAGCAGAGGATGGTGAGACCATGGGTGTGCCCCCAGTTATGTGCATAGGTTATGGATTATTATACATTACACAAGTCACTTGGCACCAGTGCATTCTTTCTAGCAAAAAAGACACTGGTACTCAAATGACAGGCCATCCTTCAGGGGTGGGGTAATCACTGAGGGAACTGCCCCACAATAGCCAGGTACCCTACAACTAGCCACAGAATATGACAAGGCCATGCTTGGGGTGAAGATTCAGTTTTATTCGGCAATAGAAAAGGTGCTAGTACTCAGTACCCCCAA
This sequence comes from Microcaecilia unicolor, assembly GCF_901765095.1. Taxonomy (NCBI): domain Eukaryota; kingdom Metazoa; phylum Chordata; class Amphibia; order Gymnophiona; family Siphonopidae; genus Microcaecilia; species Microcaecilia unicolor. The sequence continues at coordinate 291,466,175 of NC_044033.1, forward strand.
GTACCCCCTGAAAAAAGCCCTGGTGTGCCAACTTACACCTGCCATTTGACATGATGTAAGAGGGCACACCTAAGCATGGGCGCCAAGTGCAAAGCATTGGGGCACCTACGCTGAGGCACCAATTTATAGAATTGCCACCCATCGCACCATAATGTGTTTAGTTCAGCCACCATTTTGACTTAATCTAACTTATTCAATACTAGTAAAAGAGGCCCGTTTCTGATAGAAATAAAATGGGCGCTAGCAAGGTTCCATGTCCCCCCTCCCTACCTCCTTCCCTCTCTCTCCTCCGAGTTCCAACCCCTTCCCCTCCGAGTTCCATGCCCCCCTACCTCCCTCCCTCTCCTCCGAGTTCTAGGGCCCCCTCCCCCTCCCCTTCGAGTTCCAGGACCCCCTCCCCTTCCCTTCGAGTTCCAGGACCCCTCCTTCCAATTCCAGGACCCCTCCCCTTCCAGTTCCAGGACCCCCCTCCCTTTCAAGCTCCAGGACCTCTCCTCTTCGAGTTACAGGACCCCCCCTCCCCTTCGAGTTCCAGGATCACTCCCCTTCGAGTTCCAGGACCCCCCCTTCCCTTCGAGTTGCAGGACCCCTCCCTCCCCTTTGAGTTCCAGGACCCCCTCCCCATTCCATGCCCCCCCTCTCGTCCGAGTTCCAGACCCCCGCGCCTTCCTCCCTCTCTCTCTCTCCCCTCCGAGTGCATGAACGACCTGCCCGCCTGCCCCTCACCTTCCTAAGTGCCGGCTGTAATTTAAAACTTGTTACCTCGTGGTCCAGTGGCAACAGTGAAGTGGAGCAGGCACGGCGCTTCAAACTGCCTTCCCTTCTGTCTCAGCTCTGTCTCTGGTCCCACCCTCATTTCCTGTTTCTGGAAGGGCGGGACCAGAAGGGAACGCAGGCTGAAGCGCTGCTCACCTTCACTGCTGACGCCAGACCCCGAGGTAAGAATTTTTAAATTCTGGCCGGCACACAGGAAGGCGAGGGGCAGGCGGAGGACAGGTCATGCTTGCACTCGGAGGGGAGAGAGAGAGAGAGGGAGGCACGGGGGTCTAGAACTTGGAGGAGAGGGGAGCATGGAACTCGGAAAGGGAGGGAGGGGCGGGTGGTCCTGGAACTTGAAGGGGAGGGGGGCCTGGAACTCGGAGGAGAGGGAGGGAGGGAGGTAGGGGGACATGGAACTCGGAGGGGAGGGGGCTGGAACTCGGACGGAGGAGAGGGGTGATTCTCCCGCGATTCTCTACTCACCTCCAGTGTTCTGTGGCTGGCTGATGCTGGCTTCCCTTCCCTTTCACTGATCCGCCCTCTGACGTCATTACGAGGGCAGACCAATGGGAAGTATGTTACAAACCCAGGCACCCAGACGTAGAACGTTGGAGGTGCAAATTATTATATAGGATTGTACTACAGTAGTTCTCAAATATGTCCTGGGTAACCCCCAGCAAGTTAGGGTTTTGATATGTCTGTAGTAAATACGAATAAGACAAATTTGCATGCAATAGAAGCAAGGCATACAGATCTATCTAATGCATATTAATTTTTGATATCCCAAAAGCCTGAATAGCTAGATAGCACGCCAGGACAAGTAAGGGAAACCGTGCACATCATCATAAACATTAATATTTTTATACCTCCTGAATTTAATACTACAGTATATCCATCTATATCCATTCCATGGCTTACTGCTAGAATAAACTACCATACCCATTCTCAATCCTGTTACACTTACCCCAACCATACACACCCCTTCTCTGTCTCAGCTCTGTAACACATTCCCATATCCATTCACACCCCTTCTGTATCTCAGCCCTGTGATACTCACCCTATCACTTCACACCCCTTGTATAGATCAGCCCAGTGACACCTCCCTCTATCCATTCACACCCCTCCTGTATCTCAGTCCTGTGATAAACACCGTACCCATTCACACCCCTTCTCTGTCTCAGCTCTGTAACACATCCCCCTCCATTCACACTTCTTCTACATCTCAGCCCTGTGACACTCACCCTAACCATTCACACCCGTTCTGTATCTCAGCCGTGTAACACATCTTCTGTGTCTCAGCCCTGGGACACACCCCCTATCCATTCAAACTGCTTCTGTATCACAATCCTTTGACAGATCCCCTCTATCCTTTAGCTCTCCTTCTTAACTCAGGATTATAAAATGTCTGCTTATTCGTTCGTATCCCTTGTCTCCCTATTGAAAATCATCATTGCCCATTAATGAGTATAGAATTATCCAAAATCAAAGGAAAGCTAAATAATATTAACTCAAAGTGAATTGTAAAATGTGAATGGAGTACAGCATGCCAAGGTTGAAAAACTTTTAACATTGGAACCTTTTGGCACAATGTCATAGTCCGTCTACAAGTGCTCATCATAAGTGGGCCATATTATTCACTCAAAATGTTACCTAAATAAACTTCTCTTTCTTTATATTCTTTCTTTAAAATATATGGTGATATAAAGAAAGAGAAGTTTAGTTGTAAAACATTTTGAGTGAACAATATGGCACACTCATAATGAGCACTGTACATGTGAAGACGAAGTAAAGATGATACTGTGTTGAAAGGCTGCAACAGTAAACATTTCAACCTTGGCGTGTTGAAGTCTATTCATATTTTACAATTCACTTTGAGTCAATATTATTTAGCTTTCCTCTGATTTGGATTTTCTAATGAGCTAAATATAAGTGTGGAGGGACATTTGTTTTCATTATACAATTATCCAGCATTCATTTTTCTGTATAACTGTTCCCAATTATCATAAGAGTAAAGGTACAAATGTAGAGTTTACCTTGGGGCCTGTTTGTCCTGTTAAATGATAAACAAAAAAGAAAGTTAGAACAGGATAATGATGCCTTGAGACTGATTTGGTGACCTTACTTAACACAGAGGGGACAAAGAGGACACAAGAGGACAAGTGAGTTGATACGGAATCTGAACACAAAATTGCAAGGTTCTCCACAAAACCCAAGTGCTTCATTCTATGGGAATGCACCCTCACTTGGTGGAGGGAGGCACTGCCTGATATTTCACATAGGAAGCAAAGCCTTCATGCAAAGTAATAGGGAACTAAGAGGACCTTTTACTAAGCTGCCACTTACCCTAGTGTGGGACTTTCCCACCTGCCAAACCCATTGTTAGCACAGCTGTAAAATAGACTTTTTCTATGTGTTTTCTGGCTGTGCACCAAGGTTAGCATTAACATGCAGCCATTTTTTAAAAATAATGCAGAAGCTATCACCACGTACTACGTACGAGGTACTAAGGACTCGCTAACCAGTTAGTGTGCTGTTGATATCAGCAAGCTAGCTGAATAGCGCTTCCATGCCTATTCTCTGCCCGAAACCCCCCCGAACAAAATATAAATAAATACCACACTCTTACCCCTGGATTCTATATAAGGTACAGCAAGTAGAACGTGTTAAATTTAGTGTATGGTCAATTTACACATGCTACTTACTTGAGTAATGAGCCAATCAGTGTTGATAATTGGCCAATAACAACCAATTATCATCAGTAATTGGTAATCATTGGGAATTTGCATGTTCTTCTCTTTAGGCGTATTCTAAAAAGAGGCCCACGTAAATTATAACATGCGTAGCTGAAAATGGAGCGCAGCCATGGGAGGAGTGTGGGCATGTTGGGGGTGTTACTCAAATTTACATGCATGGTTATAGAATTCGGGGGAACGCGCCTAAAAGTAGCATAAATGGCCACACCCAAATGTAGGTGCATTCCACAGTCCTATGTGCTATTCTATACACCGTGCCTAACTTTAGGCACGATATATAGAATAAAACTAATGGACGTGTCTAGATTTTAGACACCATTTACAGAATCTGGCCCTTAGCATGCACAGATGGCTAAGCTAATGCAGAATTTATTTATTGGGATTTATTAACCACCTTTACGAAGAGATTCACCCAAGGTGGTGTACAGCAGGTACAGTTTAACATAAAGCTTACAATTTCGTTGACAGAATAACAATAGTAAAATAACCAAGAATAAACATAAATACAATAAATGAGGTCAACTTGAAAATAGTAAATTGAAACCTAATAATAGAAAGCTTTAGTGCATCCCATGTTAGGCCATTTTTCATGCTTTAAGTGCGCATTAGCGCTTAAGCAGCTTAGTAAAAGGGCTCCTACATCATTAGTGCAAAATGATCTCCCGATTGGACAGGTAATGAGGCAGCAAGAATTCAAAGACCCAGCACGAGGTCTAAAGCAATTTCAATGTGATTATGAAGAACAAGAGTAAATATTACCAAGCCAAAGGGCAGCTAAGCAACAGGTAAGTGTTAATCTCTGAAACAAACCTTGTCAGGCAAAATCCTGAAAGCCAGCATGACAAAAAGAAATAAAGCAATATTACAAGAATTCAAAGGTTCATTTAGCATAACTGTGTACCAACACTGCATTTAGAAAATAATTAAACTACTTTTAATTAACTCTTCACTAACACAGGTCTCCAGTGGCTATCATGAAATTACTAAAAATGTACTAAATGCAAATAGAACCTGTGTCAGTAAAGGGTTAAGAAAGGTCACTTGTCATTTGCACACAACTTCTGCCAGTTACCTAAAGATTTCCTTGAAAGCAGCATTCAAGGTGGAATCAAATCAAAAGTTTAATTTCTGCTCAGCAAGGGTTGAACATTTTGACTTCAGCCTTTAAAAGATCAATCATGTGTGAGACGGAAATAAGAGTTCTTAAACTAGTTTAGAGGCTGCTCTTAGTTATTTTAGTATTAGAATGAAGAAATATAATCTTGTTCTTGCTCCTATGGTTAAAATACCAGATATGCAAGCATGGAAAATGTGAAACTAAGATTAGCAACTTGTACTTAAGCTAAGCTTGTTCCTGTGGCAGCATCGATAATTGAAGGCTGCTGAGATTTCTAAGAAAAGGACATTGGAAATGTTGTCTGTGTTGTGTGTACTGAAGGCCAGGCCTATGCACCAGTCCTCAGGGTTCGCTTCAACCCCTGAGGTGTATGACAAGTGGTACATTTATAAACTTGTTCTTAAGCTAAGCTTTTTCCTGTGGCAGCATCAATAACTGAAGGCTGCTGAGATCTCTAAGGAAAGGACATTGGAAATGTCGTCTGTGTTGTGTATGTACCGAAGGCCAAGCCTATGCTCTAATCCTCGGGGCTCAGTTCAACCCCTGAGATGTATGACAAGTGGTAAATTTTTCAAGCCAGAGGTTATGTTACATGTAAAAGCAGCATTCACATTTGCAACTACCCTGTAACCTGGGAAATTTCTAGAACAGGAAGAAGAATTCACAGTCGGGCAAATCAGAAGTGACCTTTCACTGGCAGAAGCATGGCAGCTCATGGATGTACTGGCTCATCCATGGGCAACATTTTTTGTATTTATCTTATTGTTGGTACTTTCAAGTAATTTATTTATAGGAAAAGAAATAAATAAATTACGACCACTGGAGGTGGAGGGCTGTTGTGTAGGGCAGATGGCGCAGCACTCTCCGAAGGGAATCTCAGCATTTGGGCAGTCTTTAATTTCCTCGCAGACTATGTCATCACAGAGGATAGTTCCAGTGTCACAGACACAGATTTGGCAAGGCTCGGGCTTCCACACATCTTTATCATTATAAGTCTGCCCATCCTGCACGCAGGTCACTAAGTCCGCTGTGCCAGAGAGCAAAGGTTGGGAAGGGATGGGAGAATGTGGATGAGAGAAGGGAGGGAATAAGGAAAAAGAGAGAGCAAGAGAAAGAAAGAATATCTTAACATCAGTTTAAGTTACATGAACCCAATAAAACTGTTTTAAAACAAAATGTATATCCATCATTTCCTTTTTAATATAGTTTTCTTGCTGGACATCCTTGGATTCCCTTTATTTTAATTTCCCAAACAAAGCTTTAACAGCAAAGTTCCAGCAGCTGTAGAAATCCTGATGTAACCTGGATTCCTTGTTAATGAAGGTTTCAGCTCAATATAAAATAATGCAGCCTGCAAAAGCCTAAGATTATCTCACAGGAGATTTATACTGTCAGGGCCATGCCAACACGGTAAGCGGGGTAAGCACAGCAGGGGGGCACCGCCCAGGTCCGTTCACTTGCAAAACCTTTTACCTGAAGTTGTGATTCTCCTCTCGCCCCTTCCCTTCCCTCTCCACATCAGAAAGTGAAGGCAACCCAGCAGTGCTAACTGAGGCAGACAACTCTGCTGAAGTTACTAAAAAAGCATACAACCAGTGCTATATATGTCTTTGGTGTGGGAACAACTTCTCATTCGGGGTGAGCTTGAAGTGAACACCATTCAAATTAAAGAGAACAGGTTTGGAGGGAGGTGTGCAAGTGAGGCTGGGGAGAAATAAAAAATAAATAGTGTAATTGTTTGTTAAAATCTGTAAGTGGTTCAAAGTTTTTGTTTTTTTTCTGAGCATGTACACTGAGAGGAGGGCATGACTGCAATGATGTGTGCATAATTATCTTATCAGGTAACCTGAGATATCTACAGCTAAAAGCCATTTCATTGGCTGATGGTTCAAACAGTAGGTTTAAAGAGGAAATTTAGCTGTGAAGAGCTGGTAAGTGAAAATCTGATTGCTTTTTTTGTGTGTAATTACTAAATGTTTTGTGTGTAATTACTAAATGTTTATTTTTTATATATCTCCACCATTCATGATGTATTGTAAGCCACATTGAGTCTGCAAAGAGGTGGGGAAATGTGGGATACAAATGCAATAAATAAATAAATATAAAGCATTCTGCTTGGGTAGGAAGAGTTTGTGATATGTGAAAATACATTTTGCTTTAATGAAATTGCTAAACTTTAGAGTCAGTGATTTTTTCTGTGTTTGTTTTTAGGTTATCGATTTTGTTTGTTTTTATTTATTAACCTTTTTATGTCTGTGCAGAAAGTGCCTTTGAGAAAGAACTTAAAAAAGAATCCACCGCTGGCTTCTGTTCTTTTTGACCTGGCAGAAAGGCATCTGCTCACCCTATTGGTAGTTAAAGATGATATACTGCTTAGTCTGGGTGAGAGAGATATGGAGAATGACAGAAGGGAATGACTGTAAGGCCCACTTGGGTCTGCCCAAGCCTGAAACAGTGCTGCAGAGATTGCACAGTTTCTGGCTTTTATGTGGTTCAGGGGAGGCAGGAGAATCGCTGGACATGGATGAGAGGGGAAGGCAGGGAAGAGAGATTCTCTGGACATGGATGGATGGAGGAGTTGGTGGGGAGAGAGGAGAAATGCCGGTCTTGGATGGAGGAGAGGGGAGAGAGAATTATTGCTTTATATGGATACAGGGGAGGGATGAGAGAGGAGAAGTGCTGGACATGGATGGAGGTAAGGAAAGAAAAAAGAAAATGCACATGGATGGAGATGAGGGAAAGGGAAGAGAGGAGAAAAACTGCACATGGATGGAGATGAGGGAAAGGGAAGAGAGGAGAAAAACTGCAAATGGTTGGAGAAAATAGGCAAAAGCTGGATCCACGTTATACCTCCTCCAGTCAATTCCACAGAGGAGGACACAGCTTTACTTATGGATGTAGGGCAAGAAATGAAGAAGAAAGGAGGAAAGTAAAGAAATAAATGGAAAGGAAGCCCTGGAAACGGAGTTAAGAGAACAGATAGAGAGCAGCAGAATCACAGACTCGGACCAATATGGAAAGAAAAACAAAGTCACCAGTCAACAAAGGTAGAAAAATCATTTTATTTCATTTTAGTGTTTGGAATATGTCCACTTTGAGATTTTACATCTGCTATCTTATTTTGCAATGTATAGCAATTTGTTTTCTAAGAATATTGCTGACAATTCCTGTCAGTGTGGCAAGTGGTGAGCGATCATTTTCACAGTTAAAAATCATAAAAAATTATTTGTGCCAAGTATTTCGCAAGAAAGGCTTGTAAGCCTTGCCATCTTGTGCCACACGGGGGGGGGGGGGGCGCCAACTGATAGTCTGCAGGGGGGCACCAGAGACCCTAGGCACGGCCCTGTATACTGTTCTTTCAAACCTAGCTACATGAACTTGTCTTTCACATGTTTACAATATCTTGTGCTCTCTTAATCTTTAGCTATCTGTTATATATCTGCATCCAGGTCTATACATCCATCTTTCAGAAGCCCTATTCATGGTTTAGATGTGCATAAACTGGAATTTAAATGTATAATCACGTAGAAAGCTGAGATATATACAGGCAAAATGAGAAAATATGTATATGGCAAGGGGGTGTGGTCTGCGGGTTTCTGGGTGGGACTAGGGTGGGGATAAATTACACTTGTGCATGAGAAATGCACATTTATGTCCTCCAAGATCAATGTCAAGATTTGTAGCTGCTCCCAGGGAAATCAAGGTTCTTCAAAGCTGCTTGTTTTGTGTAGCGCTCTACTGGAGGGATTAAGGGAAGTCATCCCATTAATCCCTAAGTATTTTTGTACCCCCCCCCCCCCTCCTCTCCCCAAAGTGATATTGGCAAATGATATCAGGTTCTGTGACAGCTTGGGGAAACATAGACATGTAGGTTTCTAAAATGACAAACATGTCTATATGCTAGCACATACAGGTGTATGTTCTGAAATATCACGTCTATAGCTTGTGTATGTTGCCAAGTTGCCTCCATGGATATTGTAGATGCTCACATTTGCAAAATAGGTGCTACCACAGAAAGTAGCCGACACAAATATGTACCGTAGCCAGACCTTGACGTGGAGAGGTCCAGAGCCCAAAGTATGGGGGGGGGGGGACACGACAGATTTTGGCCCCCTCCCTGCTGCTGTGCCCCTCCCCCCCCTGCTGCCTTCTCACATACCTTGGCTGGCGGGGGGTTGTTCAGCGCTGGTCCCTGCCACATTGCTGTCCTGCTCTTCCCCTCATGTCCCGTGCTTGCGCGTTTTAGTGAAACTGCTCAGTTTCACTAAAACGAGCATGCACGTGACGTGAGGGGAACAGCAGGGCAGGCAATGGACAAACGCTTAAGATGCCCCCATGGCCCCCCATAGCTACGCCACTACTATGATCCATCTCAACTGCAAAGCTTCATTCAGAGTAAGAAATCTGGTTTGGGGCAATCACCATTAATGTGTGAGAAGGGGAGAAGCTAATTTTTTTTTCAGCTGGGTTCAGTGTATAGCAGTGATTGTTTATTTCTTCTTTTATATATTCTCTGTTATTTTCTAGTCTTGGGACTCTCCTTATTGTGGACTGCAATTTCCTTTTTACCTAATGTACCAATTGGTTGCTATATCTTTACTTCTATTTGATATTTCTTATATTGAAATTTTTCTATTCGTTTGTTTTCTTGATGTATGTTTTTTGTTTGTTTGTTTGTTTGTTTGTTTGTTTGTTTATTGAGATTTCTTAACCACCTTTATGAAGTGATTCACCCAAGGTGGTATACAGCAGGTACAGTTTAACATAAAACTTACAATTTTGTTAACAGAATAACAGTAGTAAAATGACTACATATAAACATAAATACAATAAGGGGTCCTTTTAACCAAGCTGTGGGAAAAAGGGCCCTGCCTTAGTGGCAGGGGGGGGGGGGGCGTTTTTCCTGCACACCTGGGCCCTTTTTACCACAGCGGGTAAAGAGCCCCCAGCTATAAACTTAATAAATATTTAAAAGTAAAAACAAAAATTCTGATATCTATGTTCTACTTAAAATCCATCTTAAAATCTATTAAACCTACCTATGCTTCTAAAATTACAAGCAAGACTGTATTGAGCTATAAATTCACCCTGTGAGACATCTACTGACTCCTTTGTCCCATCCAATTAACCATCATCAATGTGAGGAGACAGTGGGCTGGGAGCACTTTTTGCACCCCTCCACATCTGTGCTCTGTGCAGCCACACAGAACTTGTATAGCACTGACAGTACATCTAGATCAATCTATATCTGTCTTCTAACTTGCATTTTTCTGGCTGGCTGTATTTCCATTTGAATATATGACTCTTGTGCATTTACTCTATTTGCAGTGTCTAACAATAGCAAGACTGTATTTTCAATCTTTACAAATGTACAAACTATCTTACATCACTGTAAGTAATGCTAATCTAAATAGAAATTTCACTGCCCACCAGCAACGTAACTGGACAAACAACAAATCTTTTCTGGACAAAGCTGATAAAAAGTGACTTTGTTTTAAACTGAAGGAATGACTCATTATTCCTTCAGTTTAAAACAAAGTCACTTTTTATCAGCTTTGTTTGTATGGGATGGGTTTAAAAATGTCACCCATATGCAAGGCACTCATGTTGCTGGCATTATTCTCTATGGGAAGAATTGTTCATTAATTTCTTTTCATTATTCCATTCGCTGCCCTGAGCTGAAGACAAGGTCTGCGTAAGTTAATTCTTTACAAAATTCCTTTCAGCTAAACCAGTGAAAGCATGAGCTGCCATCACTGATTTCTTTAATTTGGATCTGTTCTTATTTTTAGATAAACTAATGCTACATAGTAATTATAAAATCAGACTGAAAGAGTGCAAAAAGGATAGAGAGAAGAATGAAAAGTGATAGACATATTCACATACCTTTAGGAACAGGAATTCTTTAAAGGTGCTCATTTTATTGCTCTGCTCAGTTGTGCTATTGTGCTACCAATATAAATCTGTTCTGAGTGCAGACTTTTTAATGTCATATGGCCCTATGAAATGTAATCCTTGCCAGGGGCAGACTGACCATACGGGCAACCGGGCAATGCCTGAGAGCCCAGAGGCTCTCTTCCACCCCCCTGCACACTACAGTCCCCCTGAGTCTCAGTGAGCCAGAAATTGACAGAAGACTTGCAACATTTCCAGATGGGGCTGGTAGCAGCAGTTATCATTGGGTGTAATGGGGAAGCAGAAGGCCCAGTTATAAGGATTTCCTGACTTTCAGGATCTCTGGCACAGATAGCATCTAAGGAAAGCACAAGCTTGCTGTCTACAATGTGCCAAATTTTTGGGGACACATTGTTTGAGAATCACTGCTCTAGAGTATTTGTGCCATGCAAAGACCAGGGGCAAACTGACAGTTCTCTGGGCCCTTGGGCAGTAAAGGTCACTGACCCCTCCTGGCGCTGCCCACACTTACCATCTGCACTCCACTGCCCCCCCACACACACACACACACACCGCCACCTACCCCCCTCCACACACACATACACACTAATGACCCTCCCTGGTCCTACCTTGAAGGGTCCTAGTGGTCAAGCCGCCTCTTTGGGGACAGGAGAGAACCCCACTCTTTCCTGCCTACTGCCGCTACACTGGCTAGTGCTGTCGCATTTTCAAAATGGCTGCTGAGACTTTCCTGCAGCAGTCTCGCGAGATTACCGCAGGAAATCTTGGCAGCCATTTTGAAAACATGGCAACGGCGGTCATCTGTAAATGTTGCAAGTCTTCTGTCAATTTCTGTTTGCTACATACTTTGAGTAGAATATTTGTTACCTCACAGTGTCTGGTAGTGGATGGAAGTGACACCAGAATTTGAATATATGGTTGTTTTGTATGACAAGTGAGAAATTTGGGACTGATGTGCTATATCTAGTTTTTTTTTGATATGGGATTAAACGGTAGGCAAATTCACCTAAACAATGTCAACAATAAAATATTTAGGGTTTTTGTTCCGCTGTGACTTAATGGTTAGTGCATTGGTTTGAGAACCTGGGAATTGGGTTCAAATTCCCACTGCAGCGTCTTGTGACCCTGGGCAAGTCACCTAAACCCTCCATTGCCCCAGTACAAAACTTAGAGCCCACTAGAGACACAGAAAAAGTACTTGTATATAATATATAGAAACTGCTTTGGTTGTACAACAAAAGGCAGTATATCAAATCCACACCCTTTTACCTTCAGTGTGTCACACACATGAATATTATATGTTAGGTGTGTCACACCAGCAAACAGATTGAGAACCACTGCTCTAGAGAGAGCTATGTGTACATACTTGGAATGAAATCATCTTAAAAGTCTAATATCCAGTGATGATCAAGGGTGGCTGAAAGATAGGCAGCAGGACGGGATATAAAAGAAAATTGTACTTGGCAATTAAATGCATATAGCAGTATTTTCATTGCAAAAGATGACAGAAAAATAGACATGTCTGTTATTCTTTCCTTTCTAGGTATTAATTGATAAGCTCCTGAAGTCCAGGAGCAGACAATAGGCCATTATGTGGTCTGGCTGACCCTGCAGGGGAACTTATGTAGGTCTGCAGTGTTGCCTTTACAACTCACAGTCCAGCTTTGGATAACCCGCTGGACCCTTGTCTTCATGAATGGGCCATTTTTCTCCAATACACAGAGGACCTAATTCACAGTTCTCTGTGAGGGACCAGTTTAAATAAATATAGGCAGCATTTCAGTGCCCCATCTGGAAACCATCACTGCCAATCTTCCCAACCAAACAAACCTCCACAATGTTGAATTGATAGCTTTTACAGGAGGACACAACCCTTGCTGTTGATATTTTATAGCAGGGGCTCAGAGGTTTACTTGCAACTCATGGCATTCCAAAGAAGGCAAATGCATCTGGGGCTTCTTTTTTTCTGATAGGGAAGTATAGGTTATGAACACTGATTTTAACTGCTGTAATTATGAAGCATAAAAATTCTTAACAGAAATTAATACTGAATTTAGCAGATTTCAGCAAAACCTCTTTTAGGGATCCTTTTACCCAAGCTGTGGTAAAAAAAAAAAAAGGCCCTGCGGTCGGCACGTAAAAAGGCCAAAAATTGACATGGCCATGCAGTAAAATTGCATTTACCGCATGGCCATGCGGGGGAAGCACTTACCACCACCCAATGAGGTGGCGGTAAGGGCTCCCGTAACCCGGTGGTACCGAGCAGCACTGATACTGCTGGGGTTAGTGCTGCACTAATAATTATGGAAGAATTTCTGTAGCGCCCCTTAAAAACTCGAGCTGCTCAGGCCGCCACTTTGAAGCAATAAGTGCGGAATGGACAATTAACCAAAATGGAATAGATTATCTTGCAGTGTAATGTATTTTACAGCAGATCGTATTAGTGATAGGGCCACTTCTGCCCACCCCCATCCAAGTCAAACATGCAACCCCCACAGTCCCAAGATCTGGGTTACATTTTCTACTCATCCAGCTCTGAGTTTTCTTAGGATATTTACATTATTTTATATTATTGCCACCTTCTCTTGGAAATAAATTTGCCAAATGTTAAGTGTCAAGATGCAGTGCATTAAGGGATCCTTTTACTGTGGTAGAGTGGGCGTGTGGAACTGCCGTGCACTGAGGCCACTGTTTACTGCAGCCGGAATTTCCATTATTTAAATGTAAGTCGTAAATGGTCGTGTGCTAATAAAAATATTGGCGTGCAGCCTTTTACTGCCTGAGCCCTTACTGCCACCTCTTTAGGAGACGGTAAGGGCTCACGCACTAACCCAGCAATAAGTGGACAGCATGCGGCACAGCCCGAATGCCGCCAGGCATGCCTACTCCCTGCCCCCCGCATGTGAAAATAGAAAAATATTTTCTGGCGTGGGAAACGTCGGGCAGCAAACACAAAGCTACTGCAGGGCACCTGGGAGTAGCCGGCGGCAGTGCTGTTTTGCCACACCCTACCCATACGGTAGCCCTACCACCTCTTCTTGGAAAAGGGCCCCTAAATGATAATTCTAAAATGGCATCTAGGCAGCCGGATTCTGTTGTAGAACACTAGCATCACAGTGCCAGCTTACGTGCTACCATACTTCCGTTACTTTTAACAACAGTCTTTTTAAAGACCAGCTTAAGTCTATTTTACAAGACGTGTCACCAAGGACATATGTGAACACCAGCATACGTATCAAAACTCCTGAACAGGCACGTAGGTGCCGAAACATGGTACCATGTCGAGTAAGATTTAATAAACATCTTTGCTTCAGCATCCTGAGTATGTTTTGAAGAGCCTGATCCAGTTCCCACTCCTTGGGTTCTGATAGAATACTAGCATACATCAGCATCTTTATGCGCCCACTTGCGCCACGCCAATAGCAGGTGTAAATGTGCATGCCTATATGCGGCACTTCCAACGTGTAAATTACAGTATTCTGGGAGCCTCCTCCTATGCACGCTCCCTAGCAGTTAGATGTTAGGGGGTTTGCTAAGCAGTATTAACGGACCCTTTTACTAAAGGGTTGCCGCACGGCAAACCGGAACTACTGCCAGCCCAAGGCCACCAGCTGTAGTTCCACCTTGAGCACGTGTCATTTCTGGTAATACGGAAAATACACTCACGTACACAAGGAGTGACACGAGCTGCACATACTGCAGCAGGACATGTTTATTCACTTCTGCCCTAGCTGAGATAACATTTTATCATTATCTCTCTGACCTCATGTGCAACTTTCTTTAAATTAGTCACCTTATTTTCTAACTCCTCTTACTCTCTTACCTATCTATATGTTCCATCTTTGCTTATACCCTACACTGTCAATTAAAATGTACTATTACATATTCTGTTGACATTGTAAGTAGTAAACTATGCCATACTTTGTATTGTTATTTGAATACTTCTACTGCTGTAATTGTCCGTTGCTTATGTTTGATTTTTCTTACTGCACACTGCCTTGAGTGAATTCCTTCAAAAAGGCAGTAAATAAATTCTAATAAATAAATAAATGTCTAGCGTGGCACTAACCCGGTGATATAATCTTACCACATGGCTGTGTCTTTTTAGGGGCTTTTAACCCACTGTGGTAAAAAGGGCACTGGTGCAGAGCAAAAACAGCCCCCACCACTACTGCAGGGCTCACTTGACCACAGTTTGGTAAAAGGATCCCTAAGTGTGAATGTCACTTATAGAATATTGGTTAACGCCCAACTAACACTTACGCACATAACTGTTGCAGTCTCAAATGTAAATGCTAGTATTAAATAACTTGCACATGCAATTGCACTTAACTCTAGGTGACCAGTTAAAGAATGAGGGAGTTGTGTGGATGACACCTTTTTCTTGAACTAACTTAATAGTCTGTGTCTACCTTTGAAGAGCTGCACCTTTCATCAGTCAGTCCTCCTGTGCATCTGAACCTCCTTTTTAGGACCCCAGAAACATTAAAAAGGGTCTGCGTTCTAAAGATTTCTGTTTCTGTGCTGTCCCTGCATGGCGGTTTACAGGCTGCAGCATGGGAAGACTGATGTGGAATTTACACTTGTGACAACCTGTCCAAACAAGTTTAAAAAACATAATTCTTTCCTGCTACCACAAAAGACCCCTTCCAGCATTTAGGGTGAAAAATATATCAGATGTTGAAACCAAATGCTTCATACCAAAAGAAATAAGTTCATTCCGAATCAGTACAGTAGCAATGGAAGTAGATTTGCATCTAAGATACTAGGTAATAACAATACCTTGCAGCCATTCTTCCACTTAAGCTTCAGCAGCTGCAGAGTAACAGGGCCAGCTTAAGATATGAGCCTGGTTAGGAACTGGCTCACGACGCCATAACTCAAGGGTGCCAAAAATGCCAAAACTCAAGGGTGCCAAAAACCTGTCTCAGTTGCTCACCCATCTAAACTTGCAGCAGTGCCAGCGGCAATGCAGGGAATCTGAGGTCTCCAGAATCTCCTCCCGTAGGAGGACTTGAAATCCCTGGTGATCCAGTAGGCCCATGAGCCCCCCCCCCCCTCCATGTAAGCCTGTCCCAAAAGACCCGTCTCTTTCCAAAATCCACCCCTTCTCCCCACTCCGCATCACCCCAACATCTCTTCTAGAACTGCAACTCACCCCAAGGGTCCAAGGAGCAACAGAAGTAGGAGCAATCCTCACTTGCTCCTGTCCTGGTGGTTGCCTTCTTCAAAACAGCACCACTGATCCCAAATCCATGATGCTTCTGGAGGACAGGGGCTTTTTTCCTGCACCCCTTAATCTCCTATTCACTTCCTCTCCTCTCCTTGACCCTGCTGACCTCCCTTCATCTTCCCTAATCATTTCTTCCCTCTTCCCTTCACCTCTTATCCTTTTGCTCTCTCTACTACTACTACTTATCATTTCTATAGCGCTACAAGGCATATGCAGCGCTGTACACCATACATAAAAGACAGTCCCTGCTCAAAGAGCTTACAATCTAGATAAGACAGGTAAGCAGACAGAACAATTAAGGGCAAGGGAAAAAGAGGTGAGGATAAAGGACAGGGCAAGTGAGTTAGGAATCAAAAGCAGAGGTAAAGAGGTGGGTTTTGAGTTTGGACTTGAAAACGGCTAAAGACGGGGCTAGATGTACAGGTTCGGGAAATCTATTCCAGGCATGAGGTGCAGCGAGATAAAAGGAACGAAGTCTTGAATTAGCAGTAGAGGAGAACGGGACAGATAAGAGAGATTTATCTACAGAATGGAGTACTCGAGGGGGGGGCATAGGGAGAGACAAGAGTGGAGAGGTATTGGGGAGCGGCAGAGTGAATGCACTTATAGGTTAACAGGAGAAGTTTGAATTGAATATGGAATGGATGGGGAGCCAGTGAAGTGACTTAAGGAGAGGGCTAATGTGGGCATAGGGACTTTGGTGGAAGATGAGTCGCGCTGCAGAGTTTTGGATTGATTGAAGAGGAGAGAGATGGATGTCGGTGAAGGGTTCTGGTAGAGTGCTCAGAGATGAAGGGACGGATTTTGCTAATGTTGTAAAGAAAGAAACAGGTTTTGGCGATCTGCTGAATGTGAGCAGAGAAGGAGAGAGAGGAGTCAAGATGACCCCAAGGTTACGAGCAGATGAGACGGGGAGAATAAGAGTGCCATCCACCAAAATAGAGAAAGGGGGAGAGGGGAGGTAGGTTTAGGGGGAAAGATGAGAAGCTCAGTTTTGGCCATATTGAGCTTCAGATGATGCCGAGACATCCAGGCAGCAATATCAGACAAGCAGGCTGAGACATTGGTCTGGATGGTGGTTGAGATTTCAGTGGTAGAGAGGTAGATTTGGGAGTCATCTTCCGATCCCTTCTGTTACCTCCTCTCACCTCCTCTGCTTCCCTTCCTTTTTCATGCTTCTCCTTCTCTCCCCTTCTCTATTTCTTCTCCCCTATTCTGCTCATCTCTTCCCTTTCTTCCTCCCCTCATCACCTCATTCACCCCTTTTCCCTCTTTTCTCTTGCTCCCTCTCCTTTCTGTGGTCCCATGTTCTATATCCCTGTTGACCCCATTCCCTCTCACTCTCCCTCCCATCCTCTCTTTGTCCTTTCCCTTCCCCTCCCCTGTCTTCTTTCACCCTGTCATCACTTTCTCTCCCCCAACCCTCATCTCCCCCCCCTACTCCATCTTCTGAACCATCCAGTAGCCTTCAGATGAAAGCGCTTTCAAAATCTATTTTCTGAACTTGCCTCATCCCCGAGAGCATTTCTTCTTTGAGATCATAATAACTGATCTCTCCCTTTTCCCTTTCTATGGCAGCTTGTACCCCTAGTGGTAGAACCAGATCACTGCTAGGGGTCAGCAGTGCCATTCTGAAGAAGACTACCGGTGAATGGAGATCACTCTGGCCCCTGTCACACAGGGACCTCTGGGGTGATGCAGGAGCAGGGGTGAAGCTGGCTGGAACAAAGCTGATACAGGTGGGGGGAGAAGCTGACTGAAAGGGAGCTAATATAGGTGGGAAGGAAAAGCTGGTTGGCTGGGACCTGATATGGGTGGGTTAGCTAGCTAGAAGGGAGTTGATCTAGGGTGGGGGTGCCAATGCAGGTGGGGGACCCCCAAAGCAAAAACTGGCTCAGGACAGCACATTCCTTCAGCTGGTCCTGCAGAATAATCAGACATAGGCTCACCCCCTCCCCACCCCCCATCCCCCCACATCCACCAGTATTCAGTTTGGATGTGTAGACATTTCTGAACAATTTTAAAGCATTTACTTTTATTTTAAGCAAGGATCTATTTGAGTGGGTTAATGTATATTAAGCGTGGTTCAGCAAGAATGTGTCTACCCTCATGTGGCCTCTCATGGGGAGGTTCCTTTTCTATTCCTAAAAAAAAAAAAAAATCGCCATTGGAATGCATTTTTTTTTCAGAGAGGTTTCACCTTTCTGGAGTTTGTGTCTTTATCTTGAAGGCCTCTAATTTGCCACCACCTGCAAACGGATGTCTGTTGTGTCTGGAAAGAGAGGAAAAGTCTCCTCCAGATAGTTCATCAGTAAGGCTGGAGAAATAACAGCCAAAGTGTGGGGGAATAGTCAAGGCAAGTCATCTTCACACAGACACCTCCAGTTTTAATCTCTATGACAAGCCTCATTCAAAAGTACTTCCCCTCCCCCATTTTGTGGATAAAGAGGGGGGGGGGGAACTCACCATTGAATAAGACCTGGTGTCTGCTAATTTGAATAGAAATTTACAACAACAACAAAAAAGTCTGGCAAGGCAAAATGGAAAGCCAATCTCACCAGAAATATAATAAATCAAAGCCATGAGATATCCACCCTGATCTTAATGAACAAAAATATACTGATAAGATGGCATGCTAAAGCAAAAACCTAGTTAGGGTGTTGCTGCAATAAGTCCCCCCCCCCCCCCCCATTAATATCCCATAGCTCTTTTTTGTTTGTTTTTTCATTTCGTTTGTCAGTGTAATTTGTTCAGTGATATAAAAGCTCAGTATACCAACTGTGTCTCACCTGTAATCGCAGACACACAGTAAGCACCGAAGTTAGTGCCATGCCGCATGCGCTCAGAATATAATGAGTTGAACTACCGTTAACCCAAGCCAACAGCATCTTATCAGCTATACACAGGATGGCACTTCAGGACCAGAGGCTGAAAACCCCCCCCCCCCCCCTTTCCCGTACTGCCCTTACTGAAACTTCTAAAACTTGAGGTGACAGAGACGTGACTTCTCTGTAAGAAAGTGAACTAAACTGTGCAGACAGCACCTGTTCAATGCAACGCCACAGCCCCCCCCCCCCCCCCCCCCCGCTGCAAAACGGGGAAGACACAACTTACTGATCTCGCCTTCCTGGGATCTGACCACTGCCAGTGAAAGCAGCTGGGCAGCCGCCAGCAGCACCAGTATCCGCGGATGCACAAAGCTGACCATGTCGAAATATCAGACCTGCAGGTCGATGCTGAGGAGGCGCCGGCTCGAGTTCCCCGGTCACTGGCAAGTCTTCATGCAGCCGATCCCTCGGAACCAGAACAAGGAGGAGGAGAGACGGAAAATCCGGCACCGAGCTCCAGCAGAAGCTTCACACCGTCTGCTCTGCGCTGAGGTACCCCCCACTCGAGTATATCAGCGCTTCCCAGTCCTCCCACTACCCCCGCTCAGCTGTAATTGGAGCATCTTCCCCTCCTCGTTACCTCAGAGCCCTCCTCCGGCAGCCGGGTGGGGGGAGCCCTTTCCCCATCTTTTTCATTGCATCGGAGGCCACGCACAGAACACTCTTCAACTTTGGCCAAGGAACACAAAAGCTCGCCCTCGGAGGTGGATGATTGCTTCGCTGCTCGTCAATGAGGGAGGGGGACGGGAGACTTGTGGCCAGACCTGGTCCCTGGGAGCTAACTTCGGCTGCCTGCCTGCAGAGGGGATCGGTTGCTGACCCCTAGCGGTAGTCTCGCGTTCCTACCGCTGGGTGAGGGTCAGTGGCACAGTGGAAATTCCGGCCAATCCTTACCCCTAGCCTGTGTGCAGGGCCGGTCTTAGCAATTGCGGGGCCCTGTGCAGGCCACTCCAATGAGGCCCCCAGCCTGCACCCTCCCTTCCCAACTCCCAGCCTGCGTCTGTCACCATAAGTCATAATTTATCAGAGTTTAAAAGGAGCTCTCGGAACCCCACCTCACCCCCTACCTTGATGTGCATCCACCATTTCAGTAGAGAGCATCAGACAGTGGCAGCAATGTTTATAGGAATCAAATGCAGTGGCGTGCCTAGCCTCGACGGCACCCGGGGGCGGATAGTCGATGCGCCCCCCCCCAGGTGCAGCATCCCCCCCACGAAATGACACCCCCCCCCGGGTGCACGCCGTGGTGGGGGGGTGCCGCAGCATGTGCCTGTCTGCTCCCAGTTCGCTACGCTCGCTAAATTCTCTCGTTCGCTGCATCTCCCTCCCTCTGCCCTGGAACAGGAAGTAACCTGTTCCGGGGCAGAAGGAGGGAGCTGCTGCAGCGAACGAGAGAATTTAGCGAGCGTAGCGAACTGGGAGCAGACAGGCACGCGCTGCGGCACCCCCCCAGCGGCGTGCACCCGGGGCGGACTGCCCCACTTGGTACGCCACTGATCAAATGAATAATACAGTGCCAGTTAGTAAAAAAAAAAAGTATATACAGTGGGGAAATAAGTATTTGATCCCTTGCTGATTTTGTAAGTGTGCCCACTGACAAAGACATGAGCAGCCCATAATTGAAGGGTAGGTTATTGGTAACAGTGAGAGATAGCACATCACAAATTAAATCCGGAAAATCACATTGTGGAAAGTATATGAATTTATTTGCATTCTGCAGGGGAAATAAGTATTTGATCCCCCACCAACCAGTAAGAGATCTGGCCCCTACAGACCAGGTAGATGCTCCAAATCAACTCGTTACCTGCATGACAGACAGCTGTCGGCAATGGTCACCTGTATGAAAGACACCTGTCCACAGACTCAGTGAATCAGTCAGACTCTAACCTCTACAAAATGGCCAAGAGCAAGGAGCTGTCTAAGGATGTCAGGGACAAGATCATACACCTGCACAAGGCTGGAATGGGCTACAAAACCATCAGTAAGACGCTGGGCGAGAAGGAGACAACAGTTGGTGCCATAGTAAGAAATGGAAGAAGTACAAAATGACTGTCAATCGACAAAGATCTGGGGCTCCACGCAAATCTCACCTCGTGGGTATCCTTGATCATGAGGAAGGTTAGAAATCAGCCTACAACTACAAGGGGGGAACTTGTCAATGACTCAAGGCAGCTGGGACCACTGTCACCACGAAAACCATTGGTAACACATTACGACATAACGGATTGCAATCCTGCAGTGCCCGCAAGGTCCCCCTGCTCCGGAAGGCACATGTGACGGCCCGTCTGAAGTTTGCCAGTGAACACCTGGATGATGCCGAGAGTGATTGGGAGAAGGTGCTGTGGTCAGATGAGACAAAAATTGAGCTCTTTGGCATGAACTCAACTCGCCGTGTTTGGAGGAAGAGAAATGCTGCCTATGACCCAAAGAACACCGTCCCCACTGTCAAGCATGGAGGTGGAAATGTTATTTTGGGGGTGTTTCTCTGCTAAGGGCACAGGACTACTTCACCGCATCAATGGGAGAATGGATGGGGCCATGTACCGTACAATTCTGAGTGACAACCTCTTCCCTCCGCCAGGGCCTTAAAAATGGGTCGTGGCTGGGTCTTCCAGCACGACAATGACCCAAAACATACAGCCAAGGCAACAAAGGAGTGGCTCAGGAAGAAGCACATTAGGGTCATGGAGTGGCCTAGCCAGTCACCAGACCTTAATCCCATTGAAAACTTATGGAGGGAGCTGAAGCTGCGAGTTGCCAAGCGACAGCCCAGAACTCTAATGATTTAGAGATGATCTGCAAAGAGGAGTGACCAAAATTCCTCCTGACATGTGTGCAAACCTCATCATCAACTACAGAAGACGTCTGACCGCTGTGCTTGCCAACAAGGGTTTTGCCACCAAGTATTAGGTCTTGTTTGCCAGAGGGATCAAATACTTATTTCCCTCTGCAGAATGCAAATAAATTCATATACTTTCCACAATGTGATTTTCCGGATTTAATTTGTGATGTGCTATCTCTCACTGTTACCAATAACCTACCCTTCAATTATGGGCTGCTCATGTCTTTGTCAGTGGGCACACTTACAAATCAGCAAGGGATCAAATACTTATTTCCCCACTGTATATAAGATTCTAGAAACACTAAGGTTCATATACTTCCTTAGAATTTTGCTAAAAGTGTCCTGACCTTACTAATTAGAGAGTAAAACCTAGAAATGTTTCCCTTCTCAGATATGACCAAGCAAAAATTAGATTTCACATGAGATATACTTCTGGGATAGGGTACCCACTATAGATACTGATTATGGTGCCAGTTTTCATTTCATTCTATCAAGAAAATGAGATGCCTACTTTTCTTTATAGAATATCAATGCAAATGCATACGTTTAAGGTGAAATCTTTTACAGTAGCTCTATAACTGCACACACTTAGATGTTGGCACATATTCACGTAATGATACCATTCTGTGATATGCTCTGCCCATATTTCACCCAAGCTCTGCCCATCATTTTTGGTTCATTTTCAGGTTTTTTTGGGGGGGGGGCATGTTCCCTATTTTTGACTCACACATTCATTTTAATACTTTCTAATATGCATTGTTTCAAAGGTTGACACACATTACATTGATTTAGTATACACTAAGGGGGAGATTCTATATGACACCTGGAAAATCCACACAGAAATCATTTTTGCCTAAGCATATTCTATAAGATTTAGGTTTGGTATATAGAATACGCTTAGTTGATACCCCACACCTAAAACTACGTGCATCCATTTACACCAACGAAAATGTGGCATAAATCTTATCACGTAGATTTAGGCAGACTGGGCCATATTCTATAACACATGCAAATTTGGGAATGCCCATGAAACTCCCATTTCTCCACCCATAACCATGCCCCTTTTTGATGTGCACATTTGAATTTAGGTACAGTGAGTTGCAGTATACACTTAGTGAGTTATGCACATTAATTCAAATTATTGCCAATTAGTTCTCATTATTGCTTGTTAAGCGCTGTCAACAATGCTGATTGACTTATTAAGGCAATTAAATTACGTGCATTGTTATGGAATACGCTTAGATTTAGACATGGAATGCTAGGCATGATACATAGAATCCGGCAGTAAATTTTTAAGGGGCAGAAATGAACCACGTGGATGCATATCCCTCTCAAAAAGAGCTGAGCATCCTGGCTACAAACTCTTAAAGCATTTCCAGGAAACATAAATATGAATTGGAAAGCCCAATCCTTTTTCACCCATACTGGAGGCTGATGAATAATATGAAATATAGTTCCTCCTTAGACAGAAAGACTTTTGTGTGTTTTCTAAAGATAACTGAACTGATAAGAGACACAAATGGACTGTAGGTTTGATGTTTGCTGCTACTGCTCACAAGTTTCATACTTGTACTGATTCAACCCCTTTTCTGTGTCTGTTACTATTTGCCCACAGGGCAAGCATTTTTCTGACTAATAAATCAGAAAAGTTTATAGCACAGGATAATGTTCTGTGGTCTGATACACCTGAAGAAGGGACCCAGGTAGTCTCAAATGGATTATTCAGATTGACATTGATCCAATAAAATGTATCCATTCTCTGGTGAATGTGAATTTTTCACATCAGTGGGGCAAATGAGGTAGACATTATTTCTTAGACAGTGCTGTAAACTATTGGTGCTTAAGCACCCCCCCTCCCCCCACACACACACACACAACATTGGGTTTTCAGGATATCCCTAATATGTGTATGATATTTTCTCTCCAATGTATGGAAAACTTGCTTTGGAGTATGGAGCATATAGTATGCTCCAGTTGCAAGAGCACTCCTGTGCCTATGAGGGGATTTGGATTTTGGATTAGCTAACACCTTCTTCAGAAGTTCAAGGTGAACTGTATTCAGGTACACTGGGTATTTCCCTGTCCCTTGAGAGCTACTGAACACTGGCTTCCATTATCAGCACGCATACAATTCAAAATCCTCACTCTAGTTTTCAAGGCCAAGCTTTTCTCTATGCCTTCTTATCTCTTTAATCTTCTTATTCCCCACACACTTTTCTTCGATTAGCAGGCCACAACCTTACATGTGTTGCTGTACTGGGACAAACCGAAGGTCCATCAAGCCTAGTATCCTGTTTCCAACAGTGGCCAATCCAGGTCACAAGTACCAGGCAAGATTCAAAAACAGTACAATATATCTTATATTGCTTATCCTTCCCTCCCCTACACAACTCTAGCTAAAAATTACCCGTGATACTGCTTTTAGTTATCTTGGTCCCAAACTCTGGAACAATCTTCCATCAAGTATTCGTAATCAACCCTCTCTCCAGATATTTAAACGAGCACTGAAGACCCATCTATTCACTTTAACCTTCCCTTCTACCTCTTGATGCAATTCTTTTTTTTTGTCTGTTTGTTTGAAGACTGTTTTTTTTTTTATTTCATGTATTTTATGTATAGTTATTATTTTTAGATTTTTTATTACGTAAACCACTTTATGCCTATTTGGTTAGGCCTCGGCGGTATATCAAGTTTTATGAAATAAATAAATACATAACTTTGTACCTGAGGCAGAGGAGGGATAAGTGACTTGCCCAAGATCACAAGGAGCAGCAAAGGGATTTGAACATGGCTTCCCTAGTTCTCAGTCAGCTTCACTGGTTCTTAACCTTTTTTGGTTCTTGCACCCCTTTTACTGCCATCATGTTTCTATGATCAGTGAAAACCCCTTCCTAAACCACATGTCCACTAGTAACTACTGATAGCTACACAAGTTGCTAACTATTAGCTGCTAACAGTGTTAACTGCTAACACAGTGATTACAAAACCTGTCCTGGGGATTCCCCAGCCAGACAGTTTTTCAGCATATCTGTAATGAATATTTATGACAGAGATTTGCATGCACTGCTTCCACAGCATGCAATCCTCTCATCAATATTCATTGTGGATATCCTGAATACCTGACTGGCTGGGTATGTCCTAGGACTGGGTTGAGAACTCCTCTTTGACCATTGTTCTTTTTAGTGTCTTAAGGATGGTGAAGAGGAATTAGGTCTTCTTTCCCAAAAGAGTGGAGGATGGCCTAGTGGTTAGGATGGTGGACTTTGGTCCGGAGGAACTGAGTTTGATTCCCACTTCAGGCACAGGCAGCTCCTTGTGACTCTGGGCAAGTCACTTAACCCTCCATTGCCCCATGTAAGCTGCATTGAGCCTGCCATGAGTGGGAAAGTGCGGGGTACAAATGTAACAAAAAAAAAATTGAAAGAAAGCTCTTGCTCTAGTCATTTTCATGGCATGCGAGAATCCAGTCCTTGCAGCAGGAGAGTTCTAGTTGAGCTGTCCAGAAGGGATTTGAGACCACATAGTAGTATGAAGGAAGGAGAAATATGTTGACTTGTCCAGTCAGTATAACCAGGTACCAACAGCGTGTTTCACATTTGGAAGAAAAGGAGCAGTGGCAACATGGTACATTTGGCCATCAAGGTGTGAGTGAACTGTTTCCAGATCAATGTGACTCTGCTGAGGTCAAATGTGGCTCCAGCGGGGATAGAAGACCACAAAGAACTGAAGAATCTGGATCTCTGCATGAATGATGTAAGTAGCATGGTCTTTGAATGGTTGGTAACATAGGTAGCTGTGACCTCCTACCTCCCCATTTCCCTTCTCTTAAGGAAATATATTTAAGATGAAAGATGTGGTGGGTAATTTTAGAAGGCAGGGGTTCTCAATCCAGTCCTTGGGACGCACCCAGTCAATCAGGTTTTCAGGATACCCACAATGAGGGTAGAGGTAGTATATGCAACTTTATCTCAGGCATATCCACTATAGATATCTTAAAAACCAGGTTGGCGTGGTGTGTCCCAAGGATTGGTTAGTGAACCACTATTATAAGAGGATGCCTGGTTTAAGAGGGCAGGTAGGTGCCTAGTTAGGTACTATAGGCTGGATTATGTATAGGCGCCAAAAGTTAGGCTCCAGGAATATCCATGTGAAGCTCATATTCTTTAAAGGGTGCCTGACCTTATAGAACACTAGTATAGCAAGCAGGTCACACTTAACTTTGGGCACCGGACTAACGCCTGGTTCTATCAGGCATGTCCGGCACCCAAAATTAGGTGCAGATAGGCATTATACTATAACATGATGCCTAACTTTTGGGGATGCCTATGACCCATCCATCTCCCTCCCATGGCCATGCTTCCTTCTGGATGTGCGGAGGAAAAGTTAGGTGCCATGTTATAGATAGCACGCAGAGGAGATCCACCCGCAATGCCAATAAAGTACTTGTTAACACCAATTAAATGTCATATTGGTGATTGTTATCACCCATTAACCATGTGAGTTACAAACGGATCTTAGATCCATGCACACATTCCAGCACCCAACTTTGGGCAACCTATAGAGAAAGCCAGCAGTGACACTGTTGTGTGTTTTACTAATTTTCTGCTACATAGATGCTGACTTTGGAGTTTGATACCGTACAGCTGCTTCCAACTCTATATTTTGGGTACAGATTGGCTGCGCTTTGATGACATGAAACCAATAGAAGTCACTTGTGCTTTCTTGGTATTTCAATCACAGTCTACAATTGCAGTCAGCTCCTGATAAAGGCTTGAAAGCCAAAACACTGTCAGTGTTGAGTGAGTCTGTCTGGGATTCTATCTCTACACCCTATTTTGATCAAGACTGAATATACAGCTATTAATAAAGAAATTGTTTTTTCACCTCTTTAGATCATCTTGGTGCTTTATCCCTTCTACTCCTGAGGTTTCCTTGCGGTATCTTATAAAAACACATAGAAACCTATATGTAAAATATTAGTCAGTAACATAACTAGGACTGAATGGGTCCTGGGCGGAAAAATTGAGATGGGCCCCCTATAACACCATTGGTCCCAAGGTAGTGGGGACCGGGAGGAGTGGGGAGGTAGGCAGGATGCACATTTTCCAAAGCTGACATATTACAATTAATACATTGAGAAAAAAATAATTTTCTTCTACCATAGTTTGTGGGTTTTCTTCAAGGTTTCCCGGCCTTTTTACATTTTTTCACTCTCTATGTGCAGCATTTATCTTTTCTGTGTGTCCCTATCCTTTCTGTCCAGCGTCTCCCCTCTGTGTCCCTGTCTCTAACCTTCCCCCATGTTGTCTTCTCTGTGTCCTGTCCATCATAACCCTCTGTGTCCCTATCCCTCCCCATGTGTCCACTATTACTCCTCTGAGTCCTATCCTATGTTCCCTCCAGGACCAGTACCTCTTCTGTGTCCCTGCCCCTCCCCCTTGACTAGCTCTCTCATTTATCCTGCACCCTCCCCCTCCCCCCCCCCCCAGCCTTCCATGGTCTGTCATCTCCTGCCTTTGCTGGTCCAGCATCTGTCTCCCTCTCTCTACTCTCCCCCCATATTCCAGTATCTATCCCTATCTCTTTGCTCCACCCACCCACAGTTCAGCATTTGCCCCTCTCTTCCCCCTACCCTTTGCTCAAGTTTTCTCTCTTTCTCTCCCTTCCACTCTCCCAGTCCTGCTCTACCATCTCTCCTTTCTCTTCCCCCCCTCTTTTCCCTATGCTTCCTCCCCCCCCCCAGTTCATGTTATCTTTAAAATATTTTCTATATAAATTAATGAATTTAAGATTTTTAAAGTTTTAAATGTTTAAGTTTACAATTTTTACATTTTTAAAGATTTTTTTACAAAATGGACCTCAGTGGTGACTTGTTTCACATGAGGTAACTGCTCCTCATGACTCATCTCACTTTTCATAGGTCCTAATGTTTATTGTGATCCTATATCCCAAAAACGTTTCATGAAACTTAAAGTGTGCATTTATCTTAGTGTAAGGAGTGAAGGACCTACAGCTAATATGGGCCATATTTCGCGAAGACGCTGCTTCAGAGTGTGGTCCTCTACCATAAAACTGAAACTTTCATTAGTAATTCTACTCTCATTGTATGCACCTCATATGCCAAAACAATAGCTCTCTTACCTTTTACAACACACTACTACTTCACATTGTTTCAAAAATGGCAGCTGCACTTGCAGTCCGTCCTTTATACAATCACATGGTCTGCAGGAACCAATCAGTCAAATAAGATTACAGCAATAAAGTTTAATCAATATCTGAGTTCAGCCCCACTGGAGCATTGGGTTTGAGAGATTGATGCTGAGGACTGCCCCTGCTAATAAAACAATAGGACCAATTGAAATCTGATCCCCAGTCCAGCATGTTTCTCCCTCAGCCGCCCCCTCCCCCCCACCAGCTAGTTTGGCATTTCTCCATCCTCACTCCCCCCCTCCCTATGCCCAGGTCTGGCATATCTCCCTTCCTGTCCCTTTCCCATTCCTTCTGCAGCCACTCCAGTTCCCCCCCCCCCCACCAGTCCTCCACATGCAGCAAGGAGAGTGTTGAAACCTGCCTCTAGCTGGTGGGGCCTAGGAAGTTGCATCAGAGAGGCGAGATGTGCACTGATAAGACCCTGAAAGGCAGGTTTCAGCGCTCTGTCTGCCATTTGTGTAGGACCAGCAAAGAGGAGCTGGATTGATGCCAAACCCGGGTGGAGTGGACTGGACGGAGAGAAAGTGCAATTTCAGGTGGCCCCTACCATTAGGCATCCCTGGGCATTTTGTGGGGCTTCCTCAATAGTGGCTCCACCCCTGATATTAGTGTAAGTGGCAGAAATCATGCCTACACTTGAGATGCAGATATTTACACCTGCTCAAAAACAGGTGTCTTCACCTAGCTAACACTGATATGTACGCCAGCAAAATACTCTTAACCATCTACTGTTTCACCCTATTCCAACACACACTCACAAATCACGACACAGACAACAACAGCCCCACAATTCATAAACCACAAACTACCCACGTACACAATATGCCTACCCAAACACCCAATAAAGACCAAGAATATATAATATCCATGAACAACACCTAAGGAAAGGAAAGAAAGAACGTACATCCATACATCAAGAAGACAGGCAACTGATAGAAATTACCACTACCCTGAACCCAACTGAATAACATCAACTAATACAAATAGGTTACATTAATGCCAGATCAGTAGTTAATAAAACCACATCAATAACTGACTGGATCACGACTGATCACCTTGATTTCCTACTCATTAGTGAAACCTGGATCCATGATTCCAAAGATCCTATAATTTTAGAACTCTGTCCCCCGGGATACAAAATTACCCACTGGACAAGAGAAGGAAAAAGAGGAGGAGGCATAGCAATAATCTATAAATCCCAATTCACAATCACAACAACAGCAGAATCTATCCTTCCCCAACTGGAAATAGCCTCAGTTAGAATCAACCAACCTAATCTATGGGAACAACTAAATCTAATCCTATTTTACAGACCCCCGGGCAAGTGGAAAGACTCACAAACACACTTCATGGATTTCATATCGAATATTTGCATGTCTACCCAGAACCTTCTCATAGCAGGAGACATCAACCTTCATCTTGAAGATACTAATGCAAGCAATGTACAAGAATGCAAGGAATTCCTCCAACTTTGGGAGCTCCACTGGCCAAACATGCAACCCACCCATAAAAAAGGACACACTAGATATTATAACCCACAAACTCTCGTCAGAACATAACTTCACAATTAGAGATACAAAATGGACAACAATACCTGGTCTGACCACTACAAAGCACACACTTCCCTCCACTGGAGAACAAAAAATCCACAACAAAAACAAGAAAAAAGAACCTACACTACAAGAGGCAAAATAGACCCACTAACATTCTGGCAATAACTCTATACCGACGAATGGACAACACCTACAGATTCACCCCAATTTCTACAAGAATGGGACAGCAGATGCAAAACAGTACTAGACAACATAGCACCACCTCAAACTAGAACCTCACATAGGAAGAACTCAATTCCATGGTTAATGAAGATTTGAAAGAACTAAAAACACAGGTCAGAAGACTAGAAAGAGCATGGAGCAAGAAAAAAGACGAACACACACTCAAAGACTGGAAACAACTACAAAGAAAATACAAACACAAGATCAGACAAACCAGGAGAACGTACTACAAAACCACAATAGGACTAAACTACAAGGATACACACAAACTCTTCTCGCTCGTAAACAAACTCCTAAACACTACCTAAACGATTACCTCTAACAACATAGACGCCCCATCCGCAACCAATCTGGCAAAACACTTCAACGAAAAAATCATAAAGCTCCGGCACAAGATACCTACCAGTACCACCGAGTACACAAGCATCCTTGAATGCCTAGACCCAAAACCCGGGGAAAACCCAGCAGATCGATCATGGACCAACTTTGACACGATTTCGATTGATGAACTCTCACAATGGCTTAGAAAATATGCCAAGTCTCAATGCAAATTAGACATTTGCCCTATTAGCCTAATAAGATCCGCCCCCAAACAATTCAAAAAAGACCTCATGAACCATGTAAACCACAGACTCCAAAATGGCCTCTTTCCAATGGATAAAGGAAATATCCTACTCACTCCGCTGCCAAAAGATGCTAAGAAAGCACAATGGACCTAACCAATTATCGACCAGTTTGCATCCATTCCGCTCACAACCAAACTAATGGAAGGTATAGTGACAAAACAACTCACTGAATACTTAACTAAACACTCAATTCTACATGAGTCTCAATCAGGATTTCGATCAAATCATAGCACCGAAACTGTACTAGTATCCGCAATTAATTCATTCAAAAAAACAATTGCAACTGGTAAGAACATACTCTTATTACAATTTGACATGTCTAGCGCCTTCGACATGGTTGATCATGGAATACTTTTACATATACTAGAGTACTTCGGAGCGGAGGTCCAGTTCTCAAATGGCTCGAAGGATTCCTCACCACAAGATCTTACCAAGTAACAACGAACGCTGATATATCACCTCCATGGATACCAGAATGCAGAGTTCCTCAGGGATCCCCCCTCTCGCTGACTCTCTTCAACCTAATGATGATACCATTGGCCAAACTCTTAGCCAATCAAAACCTTAACCCCTACATATATGCTGACAATGTCACGATTTACATCCCGTTCAAACACAATCTAAACGAAATCACTAACGAAATCAACCAAAGCCTCCGAATCATGCACTCCTGGGTGGATTCATTCCATTTAAAACTCAATGCAGAAAAAACTCAATGTCTAGTACTCACTTCTCAATACAACTCAATAAGTACTCCACCATAACCACACCATACTGCACTCTTCCTATTTCAGAAAACCTGAAAATCCTTGGAGTCACCATTGACCGAAATCTCACACTCGATACCCATGTGAAGAACACGACGAAAAAGATGTTCTACTCAATGTGGAATCTCAAAAGAGTAAAACCTTACTTCCCGAGAAACATCTTCCGTACCCTGGTACAGTCAATGGTAATAAGTCATCTGGACTACTGTAACACATTGTACGCTGGCTGTAAAGAACAGACTATTAAAAAACTCCAAACAGCCCAGAATACAGCAGCCAGACTCATATTTGGAAAAACCAAGTATGAAAGTGCGAAACCTTTAAGAAAGAAACTTCACTGGCTCCCACTCAAGGAACGCATTGAGTTCAAGATCTGCACGACTGTACACAAAATTATCCACGCAGATGCTCCACTATACATGCTAAACCTAGTGGACCTACCTCCAAGAAACGCCAAAAGATCAGCCTGTAAATTCCTCAACTTGCACTTCCCCAGCTGTAAAGGACTTAAATACAAGCAGGCATACGCCACGTCCTTTTCATATAGGAGTACACAGATATGGAACGCACTACCCACAGCCCTGAAAACCATTGATGATCTAAGCAACTTTCGCAAATCCTTGAAGACACATCTCTTCAACAAAGCCTACAAAGAGAACCCTTAACAACACAAATCACCACACCAACCCTCCCCAATACCAAAATACACCTCCAACACTACCCTATCTACCACCTTCTGCTCTAATTCCTCTTTTAATCTCTGCTTATCACCGATTGTATCCAAGATCCTGCCTTGACTATATCATAGCAACACGCTGTAAGCCACATTGAGCCTGCAAATAGGTGAGATAATGTGGGGTACAAATGCAATAAATAATAATAATAAATAATTTATCTACTTGTGTAATAATAACAGGCTATTTTATTTTCTGTGTGTACTTGTGAACTCTTCCCAAACTCTGCCCCTGTATATGCCTACCAGCAAAGTACACACCATTATCATGTCAATGCACATACTTTACACTGATCAGAATTTTAGAACAGGCTATTATACGTGTATGAGGTCAAACAGCATTTTCCAGAGAGTACTGCAGGTTTGGTTTTGAGAGATCCGCGTGTGGAGATTTGGCTGCAATCCAACTGTTCTAGGAAAATATACTGTCTTACAAATTCCTAGACCCCTGACACAGGCCAGTAGGGCCGAAACACGACTCGTGTCGGGTCGCTCATTTTATTGAATTGAATAAAGACTTTGTTGTGGACACCATCTGAGAGAAATTTACTGTAGCAGCATTTAATTTTCGAAAGGTGACTACGACAAAATGAGGAAATTGGTTAAGAAGCAAAAGGATCAGCTGCAATATTAGGACTTTAAATCAGGCATGGGCGTTATTTAAAAATACCATTGTGGAAGCTCAGACCAGATATATTCCACGAATTAACAAAGGTGGAAAGAAGAGCAAACGACAGCCAGCGTGGTTAAAAGCTGAAGTGAAAGAGGCTATTAAAGCCAAAAGAACATCCTTCGAAGCATGGAAAAAGGATCCGAATGAAGAAAATAAGAAAATGTAAACACTGTCAAGCTAGATGCAAAGCACTGATAAAGAAGCTAAAAGAGAATATGAAGAAAAGCTTGCCACAGAGACAAAAACTTGTAGTATTACCTTTTTCACGTACTTCAGAAGCAGAAAGCCTGTGAGGGAATCTGTAGGACTGTTAGATCATGAGAGAGGGCAAGGCAGAGGTAGTGAACGAATTCTTATTTTTGGTCTTTACGAAAGATGTAAGAGTTCTACCTGTACCGGAAATGGTTTCAAGGGTGAAGATGCAGAGGAACTGAAAGAAATCTTGGTGAACCTGGAAGACATACTAAGCCAAATCAACAAATTAAAGAGTGATAAATCACCTGGACCAGATGGTATCCATGCCAGGGTACTGAAAGAACTCAAACATGAAATTGCTGATCTGCTGTGAGTGATCTGTAACCGGTCATTAAAATCGTCCGTAGAACCTAAAGACTGGAGGGTGGCCAATGTAACACTGAATTTTAAAAAGGGATCCAGAGGTGATCCAGGAAATTAAAGATGGGTAAGCCTGACTTTAGTGTTGGGCAAAATAGTGGAAACTATTATAAAGAATAAAATTATGGAACACATAGACAAACATGGTTTAATGGGACAGAGTCAGCATGGGTGCAGCCAAGGGATGTCTTTTACCTCACCAATCTGCTTCATTTCTTTGAAGGCATGAATAAACATTTGGATAGAGGTGAGCCAGTTGATGTAGTGGGCAGAAAACAGATGGTAGGGTTAAATGTCCATTTTTCTCAATGGAGGAGGATGAATAGTGGAATGCCGCAGGGATCTATACTGGGACTGATGCTATTAACATATTTATAAATGATCTGGAGGAGACCACGTGACGCTATGAACTGAGCAAGACGTGACTTGCTCTGGCTCTGAGACCCCGACCCCCAAAATGCTTAATTTCATAGCGAGAACCGCCGGTAATATTGCCAGCCTAGCAAGTAATCTGCTTATGGACAAATATATTACTAAATCGCCAACAGGCATGGCGCTACGAGCAGCAAAAAAAGATAAAACTAAAGCGGGAACTTCGGAGGGGATGATGGCGGAAGGCCTGGGACCCACGGTGGCACCAGTAAGCTTTACAGAACAACAGCTGGTACAACTGACCTCCACGATTGAAAAGGCATGGGCCCCGAAATGGCAAGCATTGCACGACAAACTGGATAACTTTCAAACGGCATTAGATGGTCTGGGGATCTGGACAGGGGATTTGGAGGTCAAAATGTCAGCGAATGAAGATGACTCACGTGATTATGGCCCAGACATTTGCAGCTTACAGCAAGAGCTGAAAGAACAAGGTGCAAAGCTGGAAGATTTAGAAAGCCGTTCTAGACGGAATAATGTGCGCATAGTTGGCCTTCCTGAGCAGCTGCCAGAACGCAATTTGGAATCCTGGCTGGAGAACTGGCTGGGAAAAAGCTGGCCCTTACAGATTCCTGTGGCTCATTGGTTTTCGAACGTGCGCACCACATGGGACACAGGCTGGAAGCTAACAACAGACCGAGAGTAGTTGTTGCAAAAATCCTTAACTATAAACACAAACTAGAAATCCTGCAAGGATTCAAGCTCAGGAGAGATTCGCTAAAATATGGCGGGCGTAACATATTGATCTTTCAAGACTACACGATGGCGGTACAAGAACAACGTAAGAAATTCCACCCTCTGTGCACCACATTGATTGAGAAAAAGTAAAGTTCGCGCTCCAATATCCTGCTAAACTGCGTCTATTTTTGCAAGAGAGATGGCAAACCTTTAATACAGTAGAAGATGCACACAAGGCATTAACAGAACATCAGGTGTTGGATGGACCATGAGTAAGAACTTTCAAGGTTATGGTTCAAGATTGATATAGTTTAACTGCAGAGTTGATATGTAAATGATTGGGAATGTGTTGAATAAATGTATGGGGAAGGGGTCTCATACCATGAGAACGTGGTTTGTACATTTCTGTAGGCACTGTGGCCTGGGGGAATGATGTGGGTAACACAGTGAACAAGGGAAGGGGGAGAAAGGGGGGAGAGAAAGGGTAGCAGAGGGGGATAAGAAGAATGATAAAGTAAATGTATTTTCAGTGTTGGGGGGTCAACAGGTAGTTTCACAGGGCACACACTTGGACCGAAGGTGGACTGATACCTGCAGAGGACTGCTGTGGGTGAAGGAGATACCGGGGAAGGCGGGCACAGGGCAAATGGCGCTGGGCATGCAGAGCATCTAAAACAGGCTGGGCCATGCCTGCACGCATAATCACTTGGAATGTGGGTGAGATAACGTCCCCGATTAACGAGCTAAATATTAACAGCCCTGCGCAGACATGGAGCAGATGTTGCCTGTCTGCAGGAGACTCGTTTGACCGACGCAGAGCATGATAAACTAAAGAGAACTTGGGTTGGAGAGGTGTTTGCTAGTTCCCCTCAAGGTCAGAAGGGAGGAGTAATGATTTTATTCAGGAAAGGCTTGTCTTATAAAGCGTCGTTGATAGCTAGGACCAGGAGGGGCACTATCTGATGCTAAAGGTGTGGTTGCAGGGGCTAGAGATAAATTTATTGGCAATATATAGGCCGAATAAGCAAGACCCAGAGTTCTATCAGGCTATACTTCAGTTATGTCATCAAAATGGAGATCGCCCTTTATTGGTGGTGGGTGATCTAAATCTGGTCATGGACTAGACTGTAGAAATCCCACTTCCACTCATTATCAAGGATATAGAGGGGACACCTTGTCACACTTAGTGCAGACTTTAGATCTAGTTGACGTCTGGTGGGCCCTTCACCCGGCAGAGAGAGATTTCACGCACAGATCTTGGGCCCATGGAACCCAGGCTAGACTATATACTAATAACGCGAGCATTGTTCCACAGAGTTCATAGGGCAAACATAGGACCGGAAGCGATATCAGACCACACTCCGGTGTGGTTACATCTGGAAACAATTTGAGGGAACAGGGAGGAGAAAATGGAGATTTCCAGCTTATTTATCTGCGGATCCCCATTTTCAAAAAATTATTACTGAAAAGTGGGACGAATACGCCATATTTAACGCACAACATGAAGAAAACGCTGCCTTATACTGGTCAGCTTCCAAAGCTGTTTTGCATGGAGACATCATTGCGTAAGTTACACTTAAGAAAAAGAGAGCAGTGGCCAGTGTGTTATTACTAGAAGCACAATTGCAAAAAGCAAGGCATGCACATGCGCGGAATCCAACAGCTTTGACGCTAGAAACTTTAAAGGCGACACAGGTGTCTCTCAATACCTTGTTGCATGAAAAAGAAACACACTCTCAATTGTACTGGAAATATAGGTTGGAACGTTATGGGAATCGACCAGGCCATATGTTAGCACGAGTAATAAAGGCCTGGGGTGGCCCTCGAACAATAGACGCGCTAAAAGATCAGCAGGGGAAGATGACAAACAATCCCGCCCAGATCATACAAATTCTGGCCACACATTTTACCACATTATACACCCAGGAACGGTTGGGGAATCCACAGAAAGTAGAGCAATACTTAGCACAAGCCGCACTTCCTAAACTATCTGAAATAGAACAGCAGGCTCTGAAAGCCCCATTGACCTTGAAAGAATTACAGGCAGCAATAAAAAAACTGAAATTGCATTCAGCACCCGGGCCAGATGGATTTTCCGGCGAATATTACAGAATGTTACCACCGAAGGCCGGGGCGCTCTGTTAAATATTTCAAAGAGGTTATAGAGAGTGGTGTCTTCCCCCCGTACGCTAATCCCTAAACCAGGCAAGCCCACGGAGTTGGCGGAGTCGTATAGACCCATATCTTTATTAAATGTGGACACCAAATTTATAGCAAAAATTCTAGCCGACCGGCTGGCCCCAATCCTGCCCAGGCTGATAGGGCCGGACCAAGTGGGATTCCTCAGAAATAGGTCTTCGGCCTGGAATGTTAAGAAAGCATTGGTGGCCATGGCCAAATGCCAAGAGGAAGGAAGTCCCGCGGTGCTGTTAAGTTTGGATGCTGAGAAAGCTTTCGATAAAGTAAATTGGGACTTCCTCTTCCAAACTTTGGAACATATGGGATTTGGTGAATGGTATCAAAGTGCAGTGATCATCCGAGAGCGGCAATACTAGCTAATGGGGCGATAAGTGAAGAATTCAGCATAGGACGTGGCACGAGACAGGGATGTCCCTTGTCCCCTCTATTGTTTGTACTCTCCTTAGAACCGCTCCTGAGGCAAATTAACAAAGTAGAAGCAATAAAAGGAGTAAGACTAGGCGGCCATCAGCTCAAAGTATTAGCCTATGCAGATGACCTGCTAGTAATAGTTGCAGACATTAAGCACTCTCTTAGACCCCTATTAGAAGTTCTGGAAGATTATAGACAAGTGGCGGGGTTTTCTTTAAATCTTGAAGGTTATCAATAGAAATCAAACAAAATAAAAATGGAAAAGAAAATAAGATGATACCTTTTTTATTGGACATAACTTAATACATTTCTTGATTAGCTTTCGAAGGTTGCCCTTCTTCGTCAGATCGGAATAAGCAAATGTGGTAGCAGATAGTATATATAAGAGAAACATCAAAGCATTACTTTGACAGTCTGACAGAGTGGGAGGGTAGGGGTATGCATGGGGACATCAAAGCATTTCATTGATATTCTAACAGGATGGGTATTGGTAGGTGAGAGGAGGGTAATAAACAGAGAAATAAACAGAAATACAGCTTTATGATAACCTTTAAGAGTGGACTAACATGGCTACCACACCTCTCTAATTTAAATCTTGATAAATCCCAGGCCCTTTCGATATCCCCAGGTTTGGTGGGTATTGAAGACACAGGCTTTCCTTTTAAGTATGCAGATAGGGTGTTGAAATACTTGGGGGGTGCTGATACCTGCGGAACTAACACAAGTATATACAATAAACATACAGCGCCCTATTGAGAGATACCAAACAGAGGTTGCGGGGATGGGAGTCGCTGCCATTAAATTTATGGGGACGCATAGCAATGTACAACATGTTTATTGTACCACAATGGTTATATGTGTTCCAAATGCTACCTATGTTCCTTAAAAACAAAGAGGAGCGTAAGTTGAATAATTTATTGAGATGCTTTCTTTGGAAAGGGAAAAAGGCACGCCTATCCCCGCAAGCAATGTACACCCCAACAGAATATGGTGGAATGGGTTTAACAAGTGTCAAAAACATAACGGTGGCTAGTGCCATGAGACATATCAACGACTGGTTTCGTTTGACATCCCACTACTCAAACACAGATTTGGAATTGTATCTTCTTCCGGGACACACTTTAGTAACTGTCTGCATGCTGGGAGAGGGGGATACCTAGCATACTGAAAGTAACAGGAATAATGAGCTCAGCAAAAGCGGCATGGAAATGGATATGTCGACTGCACCAGTTCTCTCCTGCAGTAACTCCATTTCTTTCTATAGCTAACAATCCCAAATTTCAACCAGGATGTATTTACCCAGCTTTTTCTCATTGGAGGCAGAAAGCGATTAAGTATCTCCTGCATGTACTGACATTGGATGGTAAACTCAAACCGTTTCAAGACCTGAAAACAGAATATTCTATTCTTCCAAGGATTTTTTCCATTATACCCAGTTGCAGCATTACATCCGATCATTACCTTGGACGGACTTAACAAAGGATGTACAGGAGGTTGTCCTCCCTTATTCATTAGGAGTGCAGGAGAAAGTCCCCCTAACATATCATCATCGCCATATAAAGGACATGGCCCCTGAGGTTCAATATAAACAGTTGGCAGAATGTTGGGGGAAAGATTTAGCCCTTGAGGTGACTGCAGACCAGCTTAAAGATCACATTCAGTCCATCCGGAGATCCTCGGCCTATACAACACACCGGGAAATACAATATAAAATTGCGCTGAGGATGTATGTCGCACCCAGGAGGGCGTTTCACATGGGAGTGTCCCCATGGGGTCATGTCCAAAGTGTAGGACTCATGGAGCAACCCTGGGCCACATGCTGTGGCACTGTAAAGGAATACAAGAATTTTGGAGGGCCATTGTGGGCCAAGTGTCGGTGATGTGGAAGGTACGCTGTTG
Organism: Microcaecilia unicolor; assembly: GCF_901765095.1. NCBI lineage: Eukaryota > Metazoa > Chordata > Amphibia > Gymnophiona > Siphonopidae > Microcaecilia > Microcaecilia unicolor. The sequence continues at coordinate 291,504,701 of NC_044033.1, forward strand.
TTTGACCATTATCCGGTTCCAAGGCGTAATGTGAAAGGACTGAAGGCCTTTTTGAAGTAAACGGTTATAACAGCTAAGCAATGCATACTGGCCGAATGGATTACAAACAGATATCCTACTTTACAAGGTTGGAGACTACGTATGATTATCCTGATGCGGATAGAACGGATGGGCATCCAAAACTTTACTTCAATGACAGGAGCGAACTGGCTGCAATGCTGGAGCTCATTCTTAAACAATTAAACTCCGGTTGCGTGAAGTTGCCTTCTGAATAGATAAATATTAAGAGACTGAACAATGCTGAAATACAGATATGTTGCATTGAGAATTATTAGAAAGGGAAGGGGAGGTATGGGGGATGAGGGGGGGGGACAGGGTGGGGAGTGGGTGTTTGGGTACGGGGGGGGGGTAGATAAGGAAAAGGACTGACTTAAGTTGGTAATATATGGTTCTTTGATTGTTATGTTGATGGAATCTCTCGTTGTGAAAGTTGGCTTAAAGACCTGTACTGTACGTTTGCATTTCTACATTAATAAAAATGAGTTAAACATAAATGATCTGGAAATCGGAATGACAAGTGAAGTGATTACATTTGCAGATGAGACAATACTATCCAAAGTTGTCAAAACATGTGGATTGTGAAAATTACAGGAACACCATAGGAAACTGGAAGACTGGGCATCCAAATAGCAGATGAAATGTAATGTGGATAAATGGAAAGTGATGCACATTGGGAAGAATAATCCGAATCATAGTTACTGAGGCTATGTTCCACCTTAGGAGTCAGCACTCAAGAAGAGAATCTAAGTGTCATGCTGAAATCTTCTGCCCAGTGTGTGGCGGCAGCCAAAAAAGCAAACAGAATGCTAAGAATTATTAGGAAAGGGATGCAAAACAAGACCAAGAATATTATAATGCCTCTGTATCGCTCCATGGTGTGACCTCACCTTGAATACTGCATTCAGTTCTGGTTGCCGTATCTCATAAAAAATTTAGTGGAATTAGAAATAGTTCACAGAAGAGCAACCAAAATGATAAGGGGATGGAACATATGAGTTAAGGCTAAAGAGGTTAAGGCTCATCAGCTTTGAAAAGAGATGGCTGAGGGGATATAATTGAGGTCTATAAAATCCTGAATGGTGTAGAATTGGTAAAAGTTAATTGATTTTTCACTCTTTCAAAAGTACAAAGACCAGGTGGGCACTCAATGGAATTATATGGAAATATTTTTAAAACAAATAGGAGGGAATATTTTTTCACTCAAAGAATAGTTAAGCTCTGGAACTCATTGCCAGAGGATGTGATTGGTTAGCATATCTGGGTTTAAAAAAGGTTTGGACAAGTTCCTGGGGGAAAGGTCCATAATCTATTATTGAGATGGACATGGGGGAAGCCACTCAGTGGCGTAGCTAGGTGGGGCGCAGGAGGAGCGGTCGCTCCCCTAAACAGATATTTTGAAAAATGGCGCCTATCGCCACATGC